>NW_018745557.1:0-66159 GCF_001683475.1 Chenopodium quinoa
AGATCCTACGTAACGTACGTACGTACATAATAACAGCGTAAGGTCTACTAATTCCTACAAGTTTAATTTATATTTTAAAATATTTAATGTGGATTAATCATTTTCGAATGATGTATCATCAACAGTTACTACCAATTAATACGGCGTTTATTGACAACACCATACAAATTATTTGTTCCACTTAAAAGCACAGGAACTTACAACATTAGTACGTAACGTACTAGATTACAACATGTAGAAGCTAAAACCTCACTTGGCCTCAGCAACAAAATACAACGGCATCACCTTAGATTTCAGTAACAACTTAACCACAAACTTAACACAACTTGTTAAACAACATATATACATAATTAACTAGTCTTATTCTAGTACAGACCATTGTTACAAGTCTGTAGCAAAAGGTGAGCACATTATATAGTACTCTTTGCTATAAGCTAAGCGAGCAAAATCATGTGTTTTTAAGGTGCATTAGTTGATGGCTTGCTCAAAGCCTTCTGATTATCAAGCTCATGACTTTTAGTTTCCAAATTCTTGTGGTAACTAGGTGGTACATAAGGTCTAACAGCTGGGGCAGCTCGTCCAATAGTTTCGTAGGAGTTGGATTCTTGCGATCATAGATAGGAGTTTTAGTGACCGTAAGGCCAGTCTTATGCTCAGACTCCGTAGCTAGTGATCGAGCACCCGAGACAAAGACCGAGCTCATGATCATTGAGGACATTATGGCAAGGATGAATACCCATGCAAAGGTTGAGAAATGGATCTTAGAATCCATTTTCAAGGTGTTTTTTTTTTTGGAAGAGGAAGGAGGAAGGTTTGCAATATTATTTCATTTTTCCATCATCAAATTAGAGGTTATCAAACCGCGACTTGGTTAGTTGGCAAATCATATATAGGATGAAACAAGCAAGTTAATTACTCCGTATATCACTATCAATTATAAACATTATAGTGAATTCACTAATGGGCCACACCCGCAACAAAGAGAGAAAGTCCACTTCAATTCATAAGATCAAAGGAGTTTCCATCCCAAAACCATATGACAATAGGAGGTTTAGCACCTTAACCTTATAAAGTGTTTGACTTTCTTAACTTTTATCAATGTGGCACGCTTACATGTGTTATGTGGTAGGATATACTTCACACTCCCCCTCACATATGCATGTAAGAGTCCTTTAACTCAAGGATCACATGATCCAATTCAATTATTTGGCCCAGAATACTTAATGCCACTAAAGGTCCCAAACCATGGGCCTGACAATATACTCAAACCATTAAAGGTCTCAAACCGTAGGGCTGTCTCTGATACTATGTTAAATAACAATCTAGGCCGCGTCCCTAACCAAGAAAGAGAGTCCACTTCATAAGACAAAATGCACTCTAGTCTCATGAAACATCACATGTGACAAAATAACACTACTAAAAAATATCCCATTTCCGACGGAAAAATTCCGTCGTAAACACCCGAATTCCGCTGGAAAACCCATTTCCGACGAAATTTTCGTTGGAAAAGATTTGTAGGGAAAAAGGCCTTTTCTGTCGGAAATTTTCGACTGACACAATTCTACCAGAAATTCTGTCGAAAAATGCTGCAATAAATTAAAATTAAAAAACACGCACCACCACGACACAGCGTATCACCACCTCCAACCACCTAAAAACCATGTCAACAACCCCACCCCACCCAACTAACCGAACCACATCACCGCCACTCTAACAGAACCAAACCACCACCCACCTTAACCGAAACACCCACCACATACCCTAACCGAACTAGACCCACCTCCTAACCCTAACATAGCCAGACCCACCACCTTAACCCACCCACTAACCGTAACCCTCCTAAACTAAACCCAGATCTAAAACCACCCACCACGGCCCACCTAAACCCAAACTAAACCCGACTCACCCCCACAGGAAAAAAAAACCAAAAAACCCAAACCACTAGATCGCCACACCATAGCACCAGCCACCACATCCACACCCACCACGCCGCCACAACCGAATTTTTTTTTTTAAAAAAGACACAAAAAAACAAAAAAAAAAATTAAAGACTTGAAAAACATACCTTAATAACTGAAATTGGCTTTGAGTTCTTGAATTTGGTTTAAATAGGCCAAATTCGACCATGAAAAGTCTAGATCTAGACTTTTCATGGTCGAATTTGTCCTATTTACCATTAATTTCCAAAATATCCAGAAAGTATCCCTGTCACCACTCGCCGTCACACCACCAAACCGAAACATCGAGAAAGAGAAAGAAATGAGGAAAGAGAAGAAGGAAGGAGAAGGTGCACGGATCTTGATAGAGTAGTGTACTGTTGGCCCTCCTGGTATTTTGATGATTGACATTAACAAAACAAGTTCAGACTAATCAAGGTTGTTAAGTCGTGGTAGAACAAAAGAATTCAGGAAGCTGTTCCGGAGTAGGAGCAAAGGCATATTCATAAGCAAGCTTTCAAGAAGAAGAACAAACTCCAGTCTTTAGTATACACTGTAAGCACTAGAATTTTTATGTGTAGAGAGGAACTCAGTAAGGAACTTAATGTCTTAATCAGAAAATGTTTTTAAACGTAAGATTTTAAATCAGTTTTATTCCTTAATTAAAGGATAAAATAAAATCAGTTTATAAAGAGATATATTTTCTGTAAATAAATAATAGATAAATAATTGATTAATTAAAAGATAAGTTTGTTAAAGTTTTATCTTTTAAATAATAAATAAATATCTTTTTGACCAAGTAATAGTTGGTTATCTAAATTTAAGGAAGCACGTTGAAAGCTTAAGAGAAAAGTCAGGAGATCTTACTTCCCACTCTCTGATCAACTAACATTAACTTCCAAGGTTAAGGTGAACGTGGATCATGGGATGAGTGGGAAACAAGATTGAGGCTTTCTATCTCTCTATAAAAGGCTTGCAACGAACTCTGATTTAAAGTGGGGAAAAACCATTCAGTTTTTAGAGCTTAAGTTTTCAAATATATTAACTGTCAAAGAGCTGAGTTCCTTCCTGCCTTAATCTTCTCTAGTGCATCAGGAAAGTCTGTAATTACTCTTGTAATTGGGATTGGGTTGTGAGTATTGTAAGTGTGAGCTTGAGTGAGAAAAAACTTGTTATTAGTGATTCAGAGTCGAATCACAGAGTGTGAGTGAAGCTGCGATTGAGGGATCGTAGTTGGGATACTTGAGTTCCTAGAGGAACTTGAGACTAGGCATAATTATATCGTATGTAATTGAGTTTTACATAATAAAATAATTCAGAAAAGCCTATATAGTGTGTCTCACTTTACTCATATATTTAAATTCCGCAAAAAGTTCACTAATTCCTCATAACTACAATTCACCCCCCCCTCTTGTAGTTACTTAGTTGCTTGCATCGAAATAACAATTGGTATCAGAGCAAGGAACTCTGAAAAGCAGGAAACCCTGTCGAGTCAAGTTCCTGGAGAAGCGATGTCAAAAAGACGAAAGATTGCAGAAGGATAGTCCACTCAACGCCTCCACTCTTCAATGGGAATATTATTCTTACTGGAAAGCGAGATGGAGATGTTCATATAGTCCGAAAACTATCAAGTATGGAGAGCTATCGAAGTAGGTGATTACGAGGTAACCAAAACAAATGCAGAAAATGAGGTAATCCCTAAACCGATTTCTGAATATGATAGAAGTGACTTTGAAAGAAAGAAATTAATGCTACTTGCACGAAAAATCTTGTTTTGGGGACTAGGCCCAGATGAGCATACACGTGTAATGGGTTGTAAAACAGCTAAAGAAATATGGGACTTATTAGAAATCACCCATGAAGGAACAACAGAAGTAAAACGCTCAAAAATTGATATTCTGTTATCTAAATATGAACGTTTTGAAATGAGTTCAAAAGATACTATTCAAGAGATGTTTACGCGCTTTAAAAATATACTAACGAATTAGTATATCTTGGTAGAGCTATTCCTATGGATGAAACAGGTACGCAAGATTCTAAGGAGCCTTCCTGAAGACGAACGGTGGAGATCCAAGGTGGCTGCCTTATAGGAATCAAAATATTTCACTACGTTTTAATCTTGAACAACTTGCAGGTTCTCTGATAACTCATGAACTTCATGATGTGGAATCTAAGGTAGGGTTAGGTGTTTTGGGTTATAGGTTAAGGGTTTAGGGTAGGTGTGTAAGTGGTTTAGTGTTTAGGCTAGGTGTTTACGTGGTTTAGTGTTTAAGCTAGGTGTTTACGTGGTTTAGTGTTTAAGCTAGGTGTTTACGTGGGAACAGGGGTAAGGAAAAGGAACTAGTTCCGTTTCTGAGAAATGAGGAACACAAGGTTTGATTAGCAAGTAACACACGTAATACTAATCAAGGATAGGTATGGTTAGAGTTGAACACTCACTCTACTAACCATAAGACAAGCTAACCCCGAACACTCCGAGTTAAGCTCACAAACTCGAGTCCACGAGTTAAAGTAACTTGAATCCACAAGTTAAGATTTAGAAATAAACAAAGTATATTTCAAAATAGATATTTCATTCAAGGTAAAAATCTGCCTTACAAACTATTTTAGAAATAGAACTACTTTTCTTGCACCAAAAAATAAAATAAAATAAAAAGCCCGACTTAATTACCTCCTACTTTGATTTAAAAAGTCAAGTCACAGATAGGTGACTATTATGAGAAGCCCACTGGATTGCAAATATGGGTGTTTATTCGGTTTTTGGTTTAAATTTAGGCCAAATTTAATCTCGATCCGAAATAAAATTTGGTTTTTGTTTTTAAATCCAATCCGATTCGAATTTCTCATGAATCTAATCCGGTCCAATTCGAATTAAAATTCGATTATTTGGATCCGATCCGAAATTCCGAATTAAAATACATTGCAAATTTTTAGGGACTAAAGTGATAATAAAAATAAAAATGCAATAATAAAAAGCTTATTCTTAAATACACAGTTGTACATGATTAATACAAATATTGAAAACATAGTTTTACATAATTTATATTAACGTAATTATCAACATAATTTTACATGATTAATATAAAGTATCCCTATTTGCAAAAGCATGGTTTCATATTTCGGTTAATTCGGTTTTTTTGGATCCAATCAAGGTCAATCTGATCCGATCAGAAAGTCCAAATTTTCAAAAAAAATTCAATCCGATCTGATCCGATTTAAAATTTAGATCCGATCCAAATTAATAATACATTTTGAATTGAATTGAATTTCGATTTTATCCGAATAATAAACACCCCTAATTGCAAAAACTCTTGTTTTCCATTTTGATTAGCCTCAATATCTTTATTAACTTATACACACCAATTGAGCGCACCCACAATATTAATATAAATGGACTTCAATTCCTTAAAGTTGTGATCAATATTTACCTTTTCTCCGTAATAACGAAAAATGAACTATATATACAATTTATTTGATGGAGTATTTTTTTTTTCCTACCCATATACGAGTATATAACTTCGGGCATATAAAAAAATAGCATGTTTGTGTAAAAAATTAGAAAGGTTATCAAAATAATAAGAGGCGATTATATTAAAGAAAGGATGCTAGTGTACGGGTTAATGGGTTATAATCATGTTGGAAAACATTGTGAAAGGTGTTTATCAAGACTAAATGAAGTACTAATTATTACTTTGCACATAATGAATAAATTATTCATCTAGAATATAGAGAACATATATACATACTAAATTATAAACTTTTCAAATAACACAGGTAAGTGTCCCATATTGAGAAAGCTAAGGATGAGAGAGTTTAACATTTGATAAGGCTAAGGGATAAGATTATTCCTCCTATTGCCATATGATTTTAGAATTAAACCTCCTTTGATCTTGTAAAGAGTACTCTCTCACAACAAAGCAAATTAAAGATGTGTATAGTGTATAAAGTGGACTAGCTGGAAAGAAATGATTATTAGGTGCAAATTGCAAGTGATTTTTACTTTTCATGAGTATAAGAGGTATCTGACGAGTATGTATGTAATACGAGCTAATATCAATTTTGAACTTTTTATAAATCGATCCTTGAGTTGGATGCCTCATGCTTATACCGATGGTAAATCAAGCTTATTACCCTTTCTTTGTTCCATCATCGTAGACTTCGTAGTAAAGGCTATCAAATCGCGATTTGGTTAGTTGGCAAATCATGGGGTGAAACAAGCAAATTACTCCGTATCAATAGTCGATGACTCTTATAAACATTGGAACAAAGGGTGTGATTCTCTATGAGATTATTATTGAGATATTGTACTTTAGTGGGTCTTCAATACAAAATTAGCTCATTAAGAATCGGTTGAATTAGCAATGAGTAACAAAATCGAGCGATCATAAAGCCTGTGAACGTCATACATATGCAAGCAATGTGACATCATGTACACGCATATAACATATCGTCATTTTAATAGTTGTTAGTATATGAAGCTAATTAAATCCAAGCCATTATTAGTTAGGTTTGGATGTGGCAAGTGGGGAAATGTTGTCCCTCCTTTGATCCTAATCCTACCCTTTTTGTGATAGGAGGGGCACCTTCCTTAACTTACCGTAAAAATAAAAATAAAAAAATAAAAAAAAAAATGGAAAAATGTTCAAATACATGTCTTGAGAATGTTTTATGGGTTCTACGTATCTTAAGATATTTTAAATATAACATTACATATTGAAATTAACATATATTTTTTATTTTTAGTTTGGGAACTATGTATCTTGAGAATATAACATCGAATATTATAAATTACTTAATGAGACAAATTAAATTAAGTGAGACAAAACATGACCATGTTATTTTTATATGGACAATTTTACAATGGCTACACAAATTTTGTAGCCATTGTAATTTTTAAATCATGACCGTACATTTTTCAGTATTAAATCAAGGTCATTTATTGATTTGATATTTATCATTAAATTAAAAAATTAGTTGCTTTTATCTCCTTCTTCTCGCTCTACACTACTAGGTCATCATACATTCCATTTACCATTGAATTCGTCTTTAAGAATCAAAGGTCATATATAACAGAATTCAAAACTTTATCCACCAAATTCCACCATTATTAATCATCTCCTTTGCTTTTGTACCTTTCTTCCGTAATTTGTAATCTAATTCTACGGATCGAGTATAGTTATTCTATATTTGCTATTTGATTATATATAAGACTTTTTGTGAAAAATTACTTTATACAAGTCAGTTTTTGTGAAAAGTTAAACTGCCTTATTAAAATATTGTTGTAATAAACTACCTTTTACACAATAGATGTTGTAAGAAACTGTCTTATAAAACAGTTAATGTTGTAAAAAGCTACATTTTGCCGAATTATTGCATTCAATAAGAGACGTTTAATGACCCATTTTCAATCGTTTTTTCTCCTTTTTCCACCCAATTTCTCCGTAGCCCCCTTATAACCCTAATTCCTCTTTTCTATGGTACCAACTTACAACATTTAGTTTTTATATGTTAGTTTCTTACAATAATTTTTTTATAAGGTAGTTTTTCACAAAATTTGATGTATATAAGGTAATTTTTTCACAAAAAGTCCTTATATAATAAGAACTCTTAATGCTATTATACTATGTGTATGGAAATTAACCAATATCTTATGGAAAGAAAGGTTCGTTGGAAATCAGCTGCGAAAATCAAAACTTATACAAAATATATCAAGACTTTAATTAAATACGTCATTGGAGAAGTTTTTTTTTTATAATTTTTTTTAATAAAAAATATTAATTTAATGGCCACAATTTTTGTATAGCCATTGAATAGTCATCCTATTTTATATATAAGTAATTTAGATTATTCTCTTATTTAGTGTCAAAATTTCAAATGAAAAGATCACTGTGAAATGGATTGGGATACATGGTATTTTAATTACAGTTTTACATTAAAAATTGTGGAAAATATCGGGACAAAAAAGAAAAGAGTATATAAACTTAAAATAAATCAAAACCTTACAATTCATAAGTAAGATGACAAAACAAAAAATATCACAATTACCTTATATATAGTCACTATAGACAACGGTTAGTTGCATTAGTACGGACGTATTATAAACATTTTTTTTTGTAGGAAATTATTTTGGTATTGTATTATAAACAATTTAATACAAAATTAGCACAAAAAAAAGGAAATTATAAACGAACTCTTACAAATAGGTTCTTGTTACACCACCATAGACATGATTAACACTAGAAATAATATGAACATCCAGCCCTTGCCTAAGAGTGAGTTTCTCCTACTCTGCTGCTGCGGCCATAGTTAATGAGCGGCGGAGGCGGGGGAACGGCCAAGTAATTGCAATGTGGATAGCCACGATGACAACGTCGCAACAATACTGGTAGAGGGGGTATGAATCGTTGTATGAATGTTATTTGATTCATTTTCCCCCTAACTTAATATCCTCTACAATTACATTTAATTTTCACCTTTTCTTCTCCTTTATAAACTATTTATTTTCTAATTAAAATAAATTATAAAATAAAAATTTATATTGTACACCTATAAACATCTCGTGCAATGCATGGGCCAGAAGGCTAGTTCATCTAGAATATGGAGATCAAGCATATATACATTTTGAAGTATAAACTTTTCTAACCGCACATTGCATGTAAGTGTCTCACATTGAAAAAGGAAAAGAAAGTTAAACACTTGACAAGGCTAAGGAGTTACTTCTCCTATTGTCATATGACCTGATTTTGGGATAACACCTTCTTTAGTCTTGTAAACTGGACTCTCTCACAACAAAGCAAATTAAAAATTTGTACACTAGATAAAGTGAACTAGCTGGATAGAAATAAAATCCTAGTGGTTAATTTGACTAGGTCAATTGGTCTTGGTAAGTTATATGTAGTACGAGCTAGTTAAAGGACCGATAAAAAGAATTATTAGAGCGTTCACATTGGTTGGAAAATAGCTTCCCATTTGACAAAAAATGGAAATAGGAACCTTCCCTCTAATGTAGTTGCTTTCCCATTTACTAATTTTTGATGGGAGGTTAATATAAATGTAACCCTTCCAAAAGTAAAGTGGTCCCATTTTACACCAAAAATTATTTTATTAATATTGGTGGGGAATGGGAAGTAGAAAGGGAGAAAAGGTGGTGGGGTATGAAAAATAGGATAAAGAAAGTAAATGGGAAAGTTAATGAATGTATGTATGTAATTGTAAAATGGAAAGGATATGAGATAAAGTTAGTAAAAAGTAAGTTAAGTATAATACAAAGACCTCACTTTTCACTTTTTTTCACCTTTAAGAACCTCCCACTTTTTTTTCCTCTTTAAAAAAATATCCGTTGGAGTGGGCCCCAGTAACAGTTCCATTAACGGAGACAAGATTTTGGTGGTAACCTCCACTTTTTAAATTTTTATGAGGTGTTAAAATAAAACTTTTTTTTAGGTGGTGTTAAAAAACATTTTAAGACTTTTGTCAGGTGTTAAAATCCAAAATATCCTAAAAAAAATTTAATAAAACACTGCAAAATAATTAAAAAAAAATACAAAATAAAAAGAAAAAAATTAAAAAAATATACAAAATAAATATAAACAAAAATAAAATACAACAGAATTGAAAAAAAAACAAAAAAAAACAAAAAAACAAAACAAACAAACAAACAAATAATTGAAAAGTAAATATAAACATAAAAAAGAGGATTCCACTTATTTGTTAATCACCACGTTTGAAATTTTACCCTATTCACAAACACTCTTTTTGATCGTCTTTTGTGATTTATATATTGGAAAAGGAAATAGTCGTGTGTAATCTTGTTAATTAGAGTCATCGATCTCTAATTTCATGATACTCCGTATCAGCTTTTACAGAATATAATTTTATACAACAATACAATTTAACATATTTAAGTAATAAAATTGAATGTGCATCAGCAAGCGTGAAATCTCCAACATTGTGATTAAAACTGAATGGAGGAAGCATTTTTAATACCGCAATCTAGTAACACAAATTATCTAAAGTTGATATTCTATATTTGTTATTAAGAAAAGAGTAAAAAGATTGAAATCAATAACTAGTACGTTTTAAATAAATTACACTGTCTACCCCCTAGGCTTTAAAGAATGCACCAATCACTCCTACAGTCCTACTCTTTACTAGTACGTTTTTAGAGATTGTACTACCTATACCAAATTTTTCAAAAATGCACCAATTATGTTAGTAGCTAGTGGAGGGGACGGGGGCAATAATTTGAGCGTGAAACAACTTACAAATGGGATAACAGTGGTGAGAAACTTCGTTGCAACTTGCATGCATTTCTAGTATTCTACTGTTTAATGATAAGATTTGTGACAAAATGAAATGGATTGGAAAAACAAAATATAGTTGCGATAAACTTTAATTTTTGCAGTGTACCCAAGCTTTTGTCTCTACGATTGTATTCCTAGAGATTAGAGTAAAGCCCGTCGATTTATAATTTGATATGTATGAACTTAATAGATTGAAATGATTCAAATTTGAACTAACCCAACTCAAATAGGTCTGATCCAAGTCTAATCATTCATTCAATCAATGATCCGATTTTAAATCCCTAGCTACTAACCTACAAGTACGTACTAGTTAGGATCTTTTCTAATTTGATCGAATATAGATTTAGTTATACATATGATAACTGAAATTTTATTTGAATGTAATCATGTTTTTCGATGACACGCATATATCCCAAATTCTCAGAAACTAAATAACTTATGACATTTTCCTGTTTTAATTCGAAAATAACCAACCCTAATATGAAATATTTGCTCACCTTATTTTTAATTTCTTGAAAATAAAGTCTCAACAACAAATCATTCGTATCCTACAATTTTAATAGTTTTATTTCATAATAGTTTAACATTAGTGTTAATGAACATAGGAGTAACATTAGTGTTGATTTCAAGTTGGAATCAATGTAATTGTTTATGTAATGGACTATGAAATTCTCAGCCCAATGATAAACCTAATACTAATAACTTGTGACTAATATCTCGATTCTAGGTACAGAAATTCAGGACATATAATGTCAAACAAATTTCATTATATTTTCAAACATAATTCGTAGTTCTAATATTCCACGAAAACCAAAGATATTAAAATAGCAATTCCATAACCAAAGTCGTCTTAAACGTACAATCGAAAGAAGAAAAACAGATACAAACCAAATTACAACAATACTGCGTAGGAATATAGAACACAATTAACGACTAATACTAGGATAAAACTTTACGGCAATTCTTTTGGTTGTAGAACAACACTGCTCGTGCTTGAATCTTAGGATTCTGTTGAGGAATCTGCAGGTTACGGGGGTTGATTAGATATTGTCGAAGTATGGCACACATTTCCCTTAAAGACAACCGTCGTGGTGGATTAATTTTGTCAGCAATAATACCAACACCATTTTGAAAGACATCCATTTTTTCCAAGAGTTTTTCCGCTTCTATACCAGACTTCTCAAATGGTAGATTTAGAGCTGCGCTGGTCAGTACTGTAAAGCTCAGCAAAGCAACGATTACAAGCATATAAATGGCAACAGAATGGTTGTTCTTACTTAACTTCATTTTTCAAAAACTTAAGGAGAGAGAGAATTGAAAAAAATAAACTTGTAGAAGAATTAGTATTAGTAGTAGTGAGTAGTTTTATGACTGTTGAGTAGGGTGAGATGTGAATAACTAGACGTCTCGACTATTTATGGACGAATTAAGTAGAAAAGGAAACCGCGTTCAATGCGTGTATAAAGTAAAAATGGTGATGTTTACAAGTCGAAGGAGATTGTAGTAAGATGTAAGACTGTAGAAAGTAAGAAAAAGAAAAAAATATTGTTACATGAGAAAGAAAAAAATTAGGATTGTGGGTACGTAAAAGGCAGGAGGGACAAGTGGATAACGACAATTATATGAATTAGTTTTAACTTTTAAGAATGGGTGTGGGCCGTAAGAGTCCACTTTACAAGTCGAAGTAAATTTCATCCCAAAGATTATATGACAATAGAAGAAATAGTCCTTTATTATTAGAAAGTGTTTAATATGAGGCACTTACATAGTTATATACATGTGTTATTTACAAGGATAATTTGTCAAAAATAAGCAATCTTTTGTTCGATCTTCTCAAAATAAGCAAACCTTTCGATTAACTAATAATAAGTTGACCTTTATGGGGTTTTATTTTTAAATAAGTTAGACGACCTATAACCTACCAAACGGGTCACTTTTTTTTTTTTTTTTTTAATTTCCCTAGTTCTAATAAGTTTTTTTCTTATTTTATATTGTATTTTGAGGGTGGAGGTGGGAGGGGTGGTGATTTCAATGGCGGGGATGGGAGGTGGAGATGATTTCGATGCTCATGGAGGTTTTGACGGTGGCCGACAGGGCAAGGGCAAGGAGCTGAGGGGGGCGGGGGGCTGGCTATAGTGGGGGTATCTAAAAATTAAGGTTTTTTTTTAACATTATAAAAAACTTTTTTTTAAAAAAAAATATAAATTTTACAAATTTTAAAAATTAATCAAAATAATAAATTTAGTTAAATTTTTAAAAAATAATCAACCACATAATAACACGCCGGGTCCTCTATTGTGTGGAAGGTACATGTTTAGCCGCCAGACCCTCTATTGTGTGGAAGGTACATGCTTAGCGGCCGGGTCCTCTATTGTTTGGAAGGTACATGCTTAGCCCTCTATCTTCCATTGATTTTCCAAATCAAAACAAAAAATTAAAAACCTGCTAGTATCATGCCAAAAGCTACTACATACAGTGCATTGTTGTAAATATCAAGTCGTACGTACAACAAGGGATATAACCAAATTATAAATAATTTACGTACGATTTAGTGAATTCTTACAGTCCTTTAATTATTTTTTTTTATTAAGCAAAGGTTTGAACAAGCCAAACCACTAAAAGGTACCTAAAAATATTAATTATTACTCTGCATATAATAAATAAATTATTCATCTAGAATATGGAGAGCATATATACATGTTGCACCGGGACCACGTAACAATTTTCTTCATATATGCTGATCACAACATTCGCCAAATTTCGAATTTTGGTTATAAATTGTTGGGGTGTTCATCCCAAGTCTCATATGGAAATATTAAGGAAGTGAAGAGCTCCTTATAAGTGAGAGTACGCACACTCCATTAGTATTAGCTAGGTTTTATGAAAAGGTGTACAAAAACAAATTCGTGCGGGTTAGGTCTAAAGAGGACAATATCATACTAATATAATGTGGAGGGGAGTGTGCGTGTGACCCGACAAGGTGGTTGACCCGAACCCAATATGAATATGATGGGAAATCCTTCAAATTGTAGAAGTGGTTGGTGATATACACCTAGCTTATTAAGAAAAAACGGAGGAAGTATGTATATATAAGCACCCTTGTGCTCAATATATATAATCTTCACATACTCGATCAAAGCATCATTGATGCCATAGAAGGAGGGGTTGGCAGACTCCATGATCCTTGTTTGATTAGGAGTTGAAATTTCAAACACAATGCGATTCTCTCCTAGGCCAAGTTGTGTTGTTCGATCACTGGTTACTACTCCATACTTAAATTACTACTAGTTAAGTTGTTCGTTAGTTCAAACGATTCAAGCAACTTTGTAACATGTTCGATTATATTACCTCCGTATTCCAAATTTCAAATTAAACGATGTGAACATTTTGAAGCATAACACAATACACAAACTTCAACTTCATTGTTGTTTGTAATTTACACATAAAGAAAAGTAAAGTTGAGTAGTCTAGGTTTATGCTAGATTCGTCTGGCTATATTTTTTTTTTAAAATCAGTTTCTTATAAATTTTCAAAATACATAAGTAAAGATATTAATTTTTAAAGTTTTACATTGCTATATGTTGTTATATACTTATATGTTGTTGAAGGGAACTTGATATTTTAAGCTAGTAGGGGTGATTTTTTATCGAATTAATGGGGAGGAACTTTTTATATTGTTTAAGGGTGATTTATCCTATAAATTTGGACTTAATCTCCTAGATTATGGTCCCAAAAATTTCAGGCTTTATCTTTAAGAATTCAGATTCAAAAAAAAAAAAAAATGAATAAATAAAAAAATCAGATTCTAGTTGCCACAATTTTTAAATAAATATAGTGGGCATTAGTGGATGAATAATTATTAAATGGCCACAATTTTATATTAGATTAATCACAATAATTTATTTCTTTTGTCCAATGTGAACCTTGATAAAATTGACTTTCGATTATTTTTTAAAAATGTTGACAAAAAGAACTGCCATGTTCTATCCCACTATCATTCGGATTTTCAATTTTTCACATGTCAGTTTTTTTTTTCCTTGCTTAATGTTATTCTTAATTCTGTTGCTTCAATTCAATCCTCATCCACTTTAATTAAATTGTATATGCATAGATTTCTCAAAAATAAAATGAAAGCAACACACAATTAAGAGGAATTGGATGAAACCAAACGACATTGAAAAAAAGTAAGTCCGAGTGAAAGGACAACAATATTCTACTTTGATGGAAAAAGTAACAGATGACGAACAAGACAAAGCAGCAGAATGTCCAAGCAATCAAAACACATTTTAGTTATTGGCTCACGCTCCATGCTAATTTGTCCATCATCATATGTGGTTCCCTCATGCTTCTTCCAACCTAAAAACATTATTAATTGTGATGAGGAGTGGATTGAAGCAACACACAATGAATGAAAGCAAACAACATTGAGTAAAGAAAGAAAAAAAAAAATGAAAATTGAATGATAGTGGGATAGAATTTAATTTTTTTTCAACGTTTTTCAAAAATAAAATCAAAAGTCAATTTTATCAACGATTCACATTAGTCAAAAGAAATAAACGGTTGTGATTTGATCTAAAACGCTGGCCACAATTTTATTATGGCCACACGAAAATCATCCTGGGCATTAGTAACGTAAAGGAAAATGTTAGTTTTGTAAAAATTACTTAAAATATTAATATTCACTAAAATCTTAAATAATCATACCCATAATGTCATACGGTATCTCAGAAACTTTTAAAAGTGTCTCAAATTATAAATTGCGCATGCAGGGCGTTTGTTTGCTAGCAATAATGAGCAGTACGTACTGCAATGATAAAAGCAGTATCTTTACGTACTGTAAAGAGAAAAGTCCAAGAAGGTGGTAAGAACTTTCAGTCGTTGCAGTACGTACGAAGTTGACCTTTACGGAATTTTTTATTTTATTTTTTTATTATAATAGTAGGAAGCTAAGGAGACTGATTATACTAGTATTTCAACCTATTAATAAATTTTTTGATCTAGAATTAGTTGATCACCTATTTGGGATTGGATGTATGTAGGGACATTATTATTACTGATCGGTAAAATTAATATTTGCTAAAAAAGTAAGGAAGGTTAAGAATGGAAAGGTAATAGAATCTTTACCCCATCTATCCTCACTTGATAAGATTTAAACCTCGTAATTCAAAGATTTAAACTCACATATATATCAAGCAATTATATATGATTTAAATTCACTCGAACATAATGCAATACATAATAAAAAAAAAAAAAAAAAAAAAAAAAAAAAAAAAAACCGACCGACCCGTACACACCAAACCATGTACACTAGATCATGATCATGCTAGCATATTAGAAAAGCAAAACATAACAGCAAGCCGTTGATATATCACCATCAACCTAATACACCCTTTGTTCATTAGGATGTCTTATTAACATGGCTATTAACTCCGGACAGACGGAGTAAAACCTATGAACGACAGCGCTTCAATTATATGACGGTGGACTGTGACGTAGGTTGCTGCAGGCATTTTTGGCAATTCTGCTGAAGGTCTGGTAATTGGGAAAGAGGCTTCGTTCTTTGGAGTACTTTTCCTCTATTGATTTAGCCGCACTACAAAAGTCTTTAAGATTGCGCGGATCAGTAAGACGTAATAAAAGGTCTTTATTCTGCTCAAGAAATTTTTGAGAGAAGGGAAAGAATAATAAAAGTTGTATTCGATCCATTGAAAAACATACTACATATCAACATACATATAGTGCAAAATAACTAAGCTATAATTAAGGAACATGATCCATGATCATCGATCGTACTAATATTAACCCACTAAACTAACTCACTATTATTATAACTCCACTAACACAAACTAATACTTAGTAGATCATATTTCTATATATTAGGAGTTAACTAACCACTAACAATTTGAAGCAAATATTCCAACATCCATTTCTTAACCAAAATAGAGTGAGTACTTAAAATCAAGTCAAAATTAGTATGTGAATATAATAACCAAAAGTCAGAATAACGCGATTATTAAGATTTGAATTGAAGAAGTAACTTATTATGGATCGAGTATGAAATAAAGGTAGTTAGGTAGTATATTTAGCTAAAACAGCGTTAATCTAAATTGCAATTTTTTGTATAACTAAAATAAGTAACAATTTATTATATTGGATAACAATTATATATTACTTCCTTCGTTCTTTTATACTTGACTCACTTTGACTTTTATACTATACACCGCCCTGCATTTACCATCTTTTGTGAATTATATATAAGTTATACATATTCACGTTGTATCTTGTTAGATTCCTTTCAATAAATACTATCATAATATGTAATTTTTATAATTTTTACTTAAAGTTATTGATCGTTAAGGTTTTGCATTGGCAAACGTGATAAAAAAAACAGGTCATATAAAAAAAAACGGAGGAAGTATGACTTAAGCTCACTCAAACATAGTGCAATACATAAAGAAAAACAAACAAAGAAACAACAACACACACCAAACAAGTACATACACTAGCTCATGATCATGCTAACTTATTAGGAAAGCAAAACATAACAATTCAAGCGATTGATAATGATATATCGATCACCATCAACATAATACACCTTTTGTGCATCAGGATGTATATATTATTAGCACGACTATTAATTCCGGATAGACGGAGGACTATTTAGGTTGTTGCAGAACTTGGCAAGGCGTTGGAAGGTCTGGTAGTTGGGAATGATAGAGAAGCTTCGTTCTTCGGAGTATTCTTCCTCTATTGATTTAACCGCACTACAAAGGTCTTTCAGATTGCGTGCATCAGTAAGACGTAATAAAAGGTCTTTATTATTCATTAAAAATTCTTTAAAGGTTGATTTTTGTTTTGCCGCCTTAACAATACCATTACTCCAGTTCTTAAACCCCTGTAGAAGGCGCCCAAAGTTGATTGCCCCACCGTCGACGCCGCTAGTGATCACCAGGCCTAGGATAACAAGAAACCATCCCATGGCCACCATGTTGTTATTTCTTATACAATAGCTCTTCATTTTTTTTGATTTTTTTTGTTTCGAATTTAATTATGAAGGTTAATTATGCATATTATTTGAGTACTTAGCTAGGCTACTGAAGTATGGTATTTATAGTGGAAGATATGAATCGAAAATATAACACTATTGAATAAAATATATTAATTTGTAACTAGCTTAGGGAAGGTAGTAAAATATTAAGGTTGCAAATAAATTGCAAGAATAGTTTCAAGGGTAGATGCGTTGCATGTTCATTGAGATGCTTGTATGGAAGGTACATGCTTAGCCGCCGGGTCCTCTATGCGATCTTCCATTGGTTTTCCAAATGAAAACAAAAAATTAGAAAAAATGTATGTAGTATCATATGCATGCCAAAAAGTAACTACAGTTCTTGTAATTTGTTAATGTCAAGAGGTACAACTAGGGATTAAAACAGAAATAAAATAATTTATGTACAATATATTTAATTCTCATAATCCTTTAATTATTAGCAAATGTGATAGGGTTGTTACTTAGCTTGTAGCTAGATAGCCCAAACACTATTTCTATATCCCCATGTGCCAAAACAAAAATTAATAAAACTCGTAGGTATAAAAGTAAAAATTGAACAATGGACAAACATTAATGTTAGGTTCAAGTGTGAATACACTGAGTAGTGTTGTCCCATATTAAAAAAGAGAGCAGAGGGATTTTCAATTTATAACCCAAACAGACTACTCTTTCTATTGACAGTTGGTTTTAAGATTGAACTTCGGTTGGGATTTGAGTTGTGGGCCTTTGGACTTCTCTGCTTATATTCTTCTCCATCTGTTATAACAATTAACAAGGACAAAATTAGTCGTAATTACTCTATATATTTTATTAAAAAAAAAAAAAAAACTTCTAGAAGGCATGTGAGAAACACATTTTCAGACTAGTTTCATGTAGCAATTTACCTTTGGGTCCAAGTCCAATTAATCATATCTCCTAGCTAGTTCAATTTGCTAGTCTTCCAAAGTCCAACATAGAAAACTAAAAAAATCATGAAAAGAGCAAAAGACCAAATAAAATGCACATATCACACGTTCACACCATGCATAAGACCAAAGACTACTTTTCTTGCACCAAAAAATAAAATAAAATAAAAAGCCGACTTAATTACCTCCTACTTGATTTAAAAAGTCAAGTCACAGATAGGTGACTATTATGAGAAGCCCACTGGATTGCAAATATGGGTGTTTATTCGGTTTTTGGTTTAAATTTAGGCCAAATTTAATCTCGATCCGAAATAAAATTTGGTTTTTGTTTTTAAATCCAATCCGATTCGAATTTCTCATGAATCTAATCCGGTCCAATTCGAATTAAAATTCGATTATTTGGATCCGATCCGAAATTCCGAATTAAAATACATTGCAAATTTTTAGGGACTAAAGTGATAATAAAAATAAAAAATGCAATAATAAAAAGCTTATTCTTAAATACACAGTTGTACATGATTAATACAAATATTGAAAACATAGTTTTACATAATTTATATTAACGTAATTATCAACATAATTTTACATGATTAATATAAAGTATCCCTATTTGCAAAAGCATGGTTTCATATTTCGGTTAATTCGGTTTTTTGGATCCAATCAAGGTCAATCTGATCCGATCAGAAAGTCCAAATTTTCAAAAAAAATTCAATCCGATCTGATCCGATTTAAAATTTAGATCCGATCCAAATTAATAATACATTTTGAATTGAATTGAATTTCGATTTTATCCGAATAATAAACACCCCTAATTGCAAAAACTCTTGTTTTCCATTTTGATTAGCCTCAATATCTTTATTAACTTATACACACCAATTGAGCGCACCCACAATATTAATATAAATGGACTTCAATTCCTTAAAGTTGTGATCAATATTTACCTTTTCTCCGTAATAACGAAAAATGAACTATATATACAATTTATTTGATGGAGTATTTTTTTTTTTTCCTACCCATATACGAGTATATAACTTCGGGCATATAAAAAAATAGCATGTTTGTGTAAAAAATTAGAAAGGTTATCAAAATAATAAGAGGCGATTATATTAAAGAAAGGATGCTAGTGTACGGGTTAATGGGTTATAATCATGTTGGAAAACATTGTGAAAGGTGTTTATCAAGACTAAATGAAGTACTAATTATTACTTTGCACATAATGAATAAATTATTCATCTAGAATATAGAGAACATATATACATACTAAATTATAAACTTTTCAAATAACACAGGTAAGTGTCCCATATTGAGAAAGCTAAGGATGAGAGAGTTTAACATTTGATAAGGCTAAGGGATAAGATTATTCCTCCTATTGCCATATGATTTTAGAATTAAACCTCCTTTGATCTTGTAAAGAGTACTCTCTCACAACAAAGCAAATTAAAGATGTGTATAGTGTATAAAGTGGACTAGCTGGAAAGAAATGATTATTAGGTGCAAATTGCAAGTGATTTTTACTTTTCATGAGTATAAGAGGTATCTGACGAGTATGTATGTAATACGAGCTAATATCAATTTTGAACTTTTTATAAATCGATCCTTGAGTTGGATGCCTCATGCTTATACCGATGGTAAATCAAGCTTATTACCCTTTCTTTGTTCCATCATCGTAGACTTCGTAGTAAAGGCTATCAAATCGCGATTTGGTTATGTTGATAAGTATATTAGGTGACTCGTACTTCGTAGCTTTGTCCGCCCGATCGGGCGGACATTGCCCGGTCTGACCGGGCGGAAGAAGAAGAGGTGCCTGGCAAATTCGTTGAAGAAGCTGCTCTCGCGCCCGACCGGGCGAGCCTTCGCCCGACCGGGCGAGCCTTCGCCCGATCGGGCAGACCTTGCCCGGTCTGACCGGGCGGTGGGGTTGGATACGTTAAAGCATTCGTATGGAGTTTTCTTCTCGCGCCCGATCGGGCAGACCTTGCCCGGTCTGACCGGGCGGAGAAGGAAAAATACGGAACGCGGATTTTGCGGTTTTAGGTTATCTTATTTTATTATCTTTTTGCCCAAGTATCTTTTAATTAGGGATTAATATAAAACCTCCCTAATATCAGTATTAGGGTTAAGAGAGACAGAGTGAAAGCCGTTCTTGAGAAATACAAGAATCATCTTTGTAATCTTTGCAGTTTATAGTGAAATCATTCGATCTCGGTGCCCGTGGACGTAGCTATCACATCGATAGTGAACCACGTAAATTCTTGGTGTTGTTCTTATTGTTTGCATTGAATTTCTTTATTGTTTTTCTTGTTTGTTTTCGACCTTTGCTTCCGCTGTCGCACAACAATTGGTATCAAGAGCTCAGGTTCAATCCTTGGAGAGTTTCTTGAAGATAACAATGGCAGGAGATTCAACAATAAGAATTGAGAAGTTTACCGGGAAAAATAGTTTCGGGCTATGGCAAATTAAGATGAAGGCTCTGTTAAAACAACAGCAGATATGGCGTCCGTTGGCTCCAAAGAGTACTACTTCGGAGTCAGAAGATGGACCGACTGACCCGCAGTTAGAAGTTATGGAAGAGAAGGCACACTCTACCATATTACTTAGTCTTGATGATCAAATCATCACGGAGGTGGCTGATCAGGAAACGGCGGCTGGATTGTGGCTGAAGCTGGAGTCATTGTATATGACTAAGTCGTTGACCAACAAATTATTACTGAAACAGCGGTTGTTTAGCCTCCGGATGCAGTCAGGTACTTCCTTACGGGAACATCTAGAAAAACTTAACTCTATTTTGCTTGATTTACGTAATTTAGATGTTAAAATTGATGATGAGGATGCTGCGTTGATTTTACTTGTATCTCTACCGTCTAGCTTTGAGAATTTTGTAGAGTCTTTTGTTGTTGGTAAGGATTCTATAACCTTAGAAGAAGTGAAGGCAGCACTTCATACTAGGGAACTCAGAATGAAAGCTACGAGTGATAATGGGGATAATGGTAGTGGGTTGTTTGTTAAGTCCGGAAAGTCTAAAAAGAATAAGGGGTTTAACAAGGGGAACAATGCTGGGTCGGGTGCTGGAAACGGCAAGGATGGATCTAGTAAAACTACTACTAAAACATGTTATTACTGTAAAGAACCGGGTCACTTTAGGAATAATTGTCCGGTGAGGAAAAACAAGTCCCAGGCTGCTGTAGTTGAAGAGAAACCGAATGAGAGCTATAATTCAGAGGAAGATTTAGCATTAGTCAGTTCTGCTAGGTCTGATGATTTATCTGATAACTGGGTTCTAGATTCGGGGTGTTCGTTCCATATGTGTCCACGTCGAGATTGGTTTGATACATATGAACCTCGCAATGGGGGTATGGTTATAGTCGGTAACAATGCTCCATGTAAGGTCACAGGTATTGGTTCCATGAGGTTGAGGACTGTTGATGGGCGGAGGTTAACTTTGACTAATGTACGGCATGTTCCTGCTTTAGGAAAGAATCTGATTTCATTGGGTACCCTGGATGACTTGGGGTACAATGGTGTGTTTTCAGATGGGGAGTTGTGTATTTTCAGAGGTTCTGAGTTGGTACTTAAGGGTATCAAAAGGAACACCCTCTATGTTTTTGAGGGTGTTTACACTGCCTAGTTCTGCGGTTTGCGCATCTGTATCTCACCAGGAGATGACTAAGATTTGGCACATGAGGCTTGGTCATATGGGGGAGAAGGGGATGCAGCTATTGTCCAAGAGGGGTCTTCTATCCGGGGTCAAGGTTGCCAACCTTGAATTTTGTGAGCATTGTGTGTTTGGTAAGAAACACAGGTCAAAGTTCAGCAAGGGTGCTCACATTACTGATGCAGTGCTCGATTACATCCATTCAGATTGCTGGGGTCCATCTAGAGTTGAAGGTATGGGAGGTTACCACTATTTTGTGTCATTTGTTGATGACAAGTCCCGATACACATGGCTTAGGTTGCTTAAGTCAAAGGATGAGGCCTTCAAAGTTTTCAAGCAATGGAAAGCTTTGGTGGAAAATCGACAAGGAAGGAAGATCAAGAAGCTACGAACGGACAATGGGCTAGAGTTTTGCAAAGACGAGTTTAATCAGTTCTGTGCAGATGAGGGTATAGGTCGGCATCATACTGTCAGGAAGACACCACAGCAGAACGGTTGTAGCAGAACGGGTTAATCAGACACTGCTAGAGAGAGTTCGATGCATGCTCTCTAATGCAGGGCTTGGGAGGAGGTACTGGAGTGAAGCTGTGTTAACAGCTTGTTATGTCATTAATAGGGGTCCTCATTCTGGAATTGATTCCAAGATTCCGTTTGAGATCTGGAGTGGTAAGTTGCCTAATTTTTCGAATTTGAAGATTTTTGGTTGTGTTGCTTATTATCATGTTATTGAGGGTAAGCTGGATCCACGAGCCAAGAAGGGGTGTTTTGTTGGGTACGGGGATGGTGTGAAGGGGTTTTAGAATTTTTTCACCTTCGGAGGGTCGGGTCATTCTTAGTAGGGATGTTACTTTCGATGAAAACACCATGTATTCAATTAAAAATGCAGAGATTTCAGATTTTGAGAAGGGAAGGAGACAATTTATTACAGACAGATGGGGTACTTGAGGTACATCAGTCTACCATTGCTGATTTACCTCGGTACAATATATTGATGATGATGCTGATGTTCCAGTGCCGGGTACTCCTGAACTGAGATTACTCCTACTCATTCTAACTCTGGGGATGAGGTGGAGCAATCTAATCAGGGGTCATCTAGTCAACCTGACACCATTCTTGAGATGCCTAAACGAGTTATCAAGAAGCCTGTTAGATTGATTGAAGAGATGGAGGGAAGAAATTGCTGTGTTGATGCGATGACAGGTTATGCATTGAGTGTAGCTGATGATGTAGAAGTCATTTGAACCTGCCACATATAAACAAGCAATTAGTTGTAGTGAGTCTGCGCAATGGCTTGCCGCAATGGGTGAAGAGATGCAGTCTCTTTACAAGAACAGAGTGTGGGAACTGGTAAAGGTACCGGAAGGGAGGAAGCTTGTGGGTTGTAAATGGATTTACAAGAAGAAAGAAGGGTTGTCGGAAACTGAGCAAATACGTTTTAAGGCTAGGCTAGTTGCTAAGGGGTTCAGTCAGGTAGAAGGGGTTGACTTTGTTGAGATATTCTCACCTGTGGTTCGACATACTTCTATCCGTGTGTTATTGTCAATTGTAGCACATTTTGATCTTGAGCTGGAGCAGTTGGATGTTAAAACGGCCTTCCTTCATGGCGATTTGGAGGAGGAGATTCTGATGAAGCAGCCCGAAGGATTCGAAGCTCCTGGAAAGGAACACTATGCCTGCAGATTGCTAAAGTCATTGTATGGACTTAAGCAATCCCCCGACAGTGGTACAAAAGATTAAAGGAGATGCTTAACTCGGAGTTTGACATGAAAGACTTGGGTGCAGCTAGGAAGATTTTGGGTATGGAGATCTACAGGGATCGGGCTAGAGGTAAGCTTTTCTTGACTCAGAAAAGCTACATTGAAAAGATTCTGTCTCGTTTTGGGATGGAAAAATCGAAGCCTATAAGTACGCCAACTACTGTTAGTTGTAAGTTGTCTTTGTCTATGTCACCTCAATCAGAGGAGGAGTTGTCTTATATGTCTAGAGTTCCATATGCAAACGCGGTTGGTTGTTTGATGTATGCTATGGTCTGTACTAGCCGGATATTGCGCATGCTGTTAGTGTTGTAAGCAGGTTTATGGCTCGACCTGGGAGGGAACACTGGCAAGGGGTGAAAAGGATTTTTCGCTACCTGAGAGGGACAGCTGATATTGGTCTTGTGTACGGGAATGGTAAGGAATGCTTGGTCACTGGGTACAGTGATTCTGATTATGCAGCTGATGTGGATACCAGGAGGTCTGTGACTGGTTATGTGTTCACTTTGGGTGGTTCTGTGGTTAGTTGGAAGTCTACATTGCAGTCATCAGTTACGTTGTCAACTACTGAAGCTGAGTATATGGCTTTAACTTCTGCAGCTAAGGAGTCTATTTGGCTCAAAGGCCTAGTAGGTGAACTGGGTATTGCACAGGATTTTGCTACAGTGTATTGTGATAGTCTAAGTGCGATTTGCTTAGCTAAAGATCAAGTACACCATGATCGGACGAAGCACATTGATGTCAGGTATCATTTCTTACGTACTGACAAGAGGATTAAGGTGAAGAAGATTGGGACTGCTGACAACCCGGCTGATTTCTTCACTAAGCCTGTTCCGTTTAGCAAGTTTAAACATTGCTTAGACTTGCTAAATATTGATTACTACGTGATGTAGTAGGCCCTGAGGGGCGAAGTTGGGGAGCTCCTGGTGTAGGTGTGTTGGCATTAAGGTGGAGCTTGCCCGGGGCTTGTGATGCAGGTGGAGCATTATGAGTTGTTATACTTGGAGACGAGTATGTGATGGGTCTTGGTTGAAGACTTATCGGGATGTATGGCTTATGCATGAGTCCTGCATCGGATTTGGCTTGAGATGTTTTTTCACTATGTCTTGATGGGGTCGTTTGCTGACTACGAGTTCTCGTCAAGGTGGAGATTGTTGATAAGTATATTAGGTGACTCGTACTTCGTAGCTTTGTCCGCCCGATCGGGCGGACATTGCCCGGTCTGACCGGGCGGAAGAAGAAGAGGTGCCTGGCAAATTCGTTGAAGAAGCTGCTCTCGCGCCCGACCGGGCGAGCCTTCGCCCGACCGGGCGAGCCTTCGCCCGATCGGGCAGACCTTGCCCGGTCTGACCGGGCGGTGGGGGTTGGATACGTTGAAGCATTCGTATGGAGTTTTCTTCTCGCGCCCGATCGGGCAGACCTTGCCCGGTCTGACCGGGCGGAGAAGGAAAAATACGGAACGCGGATTTTGCGGTTTTTAGGTTATCTTATTTTATTATCTTTTTTGCCCAAGTATCTTTTAATTAGGGATTAATATAAAACCTCCCTAATATCAGTATTAGGGTTAAGAGAGACAGAGTGAAAGCCGTTCTTGAGAAATACAAGAATCATCTTTGTAATCTTTGCAGTTTATAGTGAAATCATTCGATCTCGGTGCCCGTGGACGTAGCTATCACATCGATAGTGAACCACGTAAATTCTTGGTGTTGTTCTTATTGTTTGCATTGAATTTCTTTATTGTTTTTCTTGTTTGTTTTCGACCTTTGCTTCCGCTGTCGCAAACAGGTTAGTTGGCAAATCATGGGGTGAAACAAGCAAATTACTCCGTATCAATAGTCGATGACTCTTATAAACATTGGAACAAAGGGTGTGATTCTCTATGAGATTATTATTGAGATATTGTACTTTAGTGGGTCTTCAATACAAAATTAGCTCATTAAGAATCGGTTGAATTAGCAATGAGTAACAAAATCGAGCGATCATAAAGCCTGTGAACGTCATACATATGCAAGCAATGTGACATCATGTACACGCATATAACATATCGTCATTTTAATAGTTGTTAGTATATGAAGCTAATTAAATCCAAGCCATTATTAGTTAGGTTTGGATGTGGCAAGTGGGGAAATGTTGTCCCTCCTTTGATCCTAATCCTACCCTTTTTGTGGTAGGAGGGGCACCTTCCTTAACTTACCGTAAAAATAAAAAAAAAAATAAAAAAAAAAAAAAATGGAAAAATGTTCAAATACATATCTTGAGAATGTTTTATGGGTTCTACGTATCTTAAGATATTTTAAATATAACATTACATATTGAAATTAACATATATTTTTTATTTTTAGTTTGGGAACTACGTATCTTGAGAATATAACATCGAATATTATAAATTACTTAATGAGACAAATTAAATTAAGTGAGACAAAACATGACCATGTTATTTTTATATGGACAATTTTACAATGGCTACACAAATTTTGTAGCCATTGTAATTTTTAAATCATGACCGTACATTTTTCAGTATTAAATCAAGGTCATTTATTGATTTGATATTTATCATTAAATTAAAAAATTAGTTGCTTTTATCTCCTTCTTCTCGCTCTACACTACTAGGTCATCATACATTCCATTTACCATTTGAATTCGTCTTTAAGAATCAAAGGTCATATATAACAGAATTCAAAACTTTATCCACCAAATTCCACCATTATTAATCATCTCCTTTGCTTTTGTACCTTTCTTCCGTAATTTGTAATCTAATTCTACGGATGGAGTATAGTTATTCTATATTTGCTATTTGATTATATATAAGACTTTTTTGTGAAAAATTACTTTATACAAGTCAGTTTTTTGTGAAAAGTTAAACTGTCTTATTAAAATATTGTTGTAATAAACTACCTTTTACACAATAGATGTTGTAAGAAACTGTCTTATAAAACAGTTAATGTTGTAAAAAAGCTACATTTTGCGAATTATTGCATTCAATAAGAGACGTTTTAATGACCCATTTTCAATCGTTTTTTCTCCTTTTTCCACCCAATTTCTCCGTAGCCCCCTTATAACCCCTAATTCCTCTTTTCTATGGTTACCAACTTACAACATTTAGTTTTTATATGTTAGTTTCTTACAATAATTTTTTTTATAAGGTAGTTTTTCACAAAATTTGATGTATATAAGGTAATTTTTTCACAAAAAGTCCTTATATAATAAGAACTCTTAATGCTATTATACTATGTGTATGGAAATTAACCAATATCTTATGGAAAGAAAGGTTCGTTGGAAATCAGCTGCGAAAATCAAAACTTATACAAAATATATCAAGACTTTAATTAAATACGTCATTGGAGAAGTTTTTTTTTTTTTTAATTTTTTTTTAATAAAAAATATTAATTTAATGGCCACAATTTTTGTATAGCCATTGAATAGTCATCCTATTTTATATATAAGTAATTTAGATTATTCTCTTATTTAGTGTCAAAATTTCAAATGAAAAGATCACTGTGAAATGGATTGGGATACATGGTATTTTAATTACAGTTTTACATTAAAAATTGTGGAAAATATCGGGACAAAAAAGAAAAGAGTATATAAACTTAAAATAAATCAAAACCTTACAATTCATAAGTAAGATGACAAAACAAAAATATCACAATTACCTTATATATAGTCACTATAGACAACGGTTAGTTGCATTAGTACGGACGTATTATAAACATTTTTTTTTTGTAGGAAATTATTTTTGGTATTGTATTATAAACAATTTAATACAAAATTAGCACAAAAAAAAGGAAATTATAAACGAACTCTTACAAATAGGTTCTTGTTACACCACCATAGACATGATTAACACTAGAAATAATATGAACATCCAGCCCTTGCCTAAGAGTGAGTTTCTCCTACTCTGCTGCTGCGGCCATAGTTAATGAGCGGCGGAGGCGGGGGAACGGCCAAGTAATTGCAATGTGGATAGCCACGATGACAACGTCGCAACAATACTGGTAGAGGGGGTATGAATCGTTGTATGAATGTTATTTGATTCATTTTCCCCCTAACTTAATATCCTCTACAATTACATTTAATTTTCACCCTTTCTTCTCCTTTATAAACTATTTATTTTCTAATTAAAATAAATTATAAAATAAAATTTATATTGTTACACCTATAAACATCTCGTGCAATGCATGGGCCAGAAGGCTAGTTCATCTAGAATATGGAGATCAAGCATATATACATTTTGAAGTATAAACTTTTCTAACCGCACATTGCATGTAAGTGTCTCACATTGAAAAAGGAAAAGAAAGTTAAACACTTGACAAGGCTAAGGAGTTACTTCTCCTATTGTCATATGACCTGATTTTGGGATAACACCTTCTTTAGTCTTTGTAAACTGGACTCTCTCACAACAAAGCAAATTAAAAATTTGTACACTAGATAAAGTGAACTAGCTGGATAGAAATAAAATCCTAGTGGTTAATTTGACTAGGTCAATTGGTCTTGTAAGTTATATGTAGTACGAGCTAGTTTAAAGGACCGATAAAAAGAATTATTAGAGCGTTCACATTGGTTGGAAAATAGCTTCCCATTTGACAAAAAATGGAAATAGGAACCTTCCCTCTAATGTAGTTGCTTTCCCATTTACTAATTTTTGATGGGGAGGTTAATATAAATGTAACCCTTCCAAAAGTAAAGTGGTCCCATTTTACACCAAAAATTATTTTATTAATATTGGTGGGGAATGGGAAGTAGAAAGGGAGAAAAGGTGGTGGGGTATGAAAAATAGGATAAAGAAAGTAAATGGGAAAGTTAATGAATGTATGTATGTAATTGTTAAAATGGAAAGGATATGAGATAAAGTTAGTAAAAAGTAAGTTAAGTATAATACAAAGACCTCACTTTTCACTTTTTTTCACCTTTAAGAACCTCCCACTTTTTTTTCCTCTTTAAAAAAATATCCGTTGGAGTGGGCCCAGTAACAGTTCCATTAACGGAGACAAGATTTTGGTGGTAACCTCCACTTTTTAAATTTTTTATGAGGTGTTAAAATAAAACTTTTTTTTAGGTGGTGTTAAAAAAACATTTTAAAGACTTTTGTCAGGTGTTAAAATCCAAAATATCCTAAAAAAATTTAACAAAACACTGCAAAATAATTAAAAAAAAATACAAAATAAAAGAAAAAAATTAAAAAATATACAAAATAAATATAAAACAAAAATAAAATACAACAGAATTGAAAAAAAAACAAAAAAAACAAAAAAACAAAACAAACAAACAAACAAATAATTGAAAAGTAAATATAAACATAAAAAAGAGGATTCCACTTATTTGTTAATCACCACGTTTGAAATTTTACCCTATTCACAAACACTCTTTTGATCGTCTTTTGTGATTTATATATTGGAAAAGGAAATAGTCGTGTGTAATCTTGTTAATTAGAGTCATCGATCTCTAATTTCATGATACTCCGTATCAGCTTTTTTACAGAATATAATTTTATACAACAATACAATTTAACATATTTAAGTAATAAAATTGAATGTGCATCAGCAAGCGTGAAATCTCCAACATTGTGATTAAAACTGAATGGAGGAAGCATTTTTAATACCGCAATCTAGTAACAAAATTATCTAAAGTTGATATTCTATATTTGTTATTAAGAAAAGAGTAAAAAGATTGAAATCAATAACTAGTACGTTTTAAATAAATTACACTGTCTACCCCCTAGGCTTTAAAGAATGCACCAATCACTCCTACAGTCCTACTCTTTACTAGTACGTTTTTAGAGATTGTACTACCTATACCAAATTTTTCAAAAAATGCACCAATTATGTTAGTAGCTAGTGGAGGGGACGGGGGCAATAATTTGAGCGTGAAACAACTTACAAATGGGATAACAGTGGTGAGAAACTTCGTTGCAACTTGCATGCATTTCTAGTATTCTACTGTTTAATGATAAGATTTGTGACAAAATGAAATGGATTGGAAAAACAAAATATAGTTGCGATAAACTTTAATTTTTGCAGTGTACCCAAGCTTTTGTCTCTACGATTGTATTCCTAGAGATTAGAGTAAAGCCCGTCGATTTATAATTTGATATGTATGAACTTAATAGATTGAAATGATTCAAATTTGAACTAACCCAACTTAATTAGGCCCGATTCAAGCCTAATCATTCATTCAATCAATGATCCGATTTTTAAATCCCTAGCTACTAACCTACAAGTACGTACTAGTTAGGATCTTTTCTAATTTGATCGAATATAGATTTGGTTATACATATGATAACTGAAATTTTATTTGAATGTAATCATGTTTTTCGATGACACGCATATATCCCAAATTCTCAGAAACTAAATAATTTATGAAATTTTCCTGTTTTAATTCGAAAATATTTGCTCACCTTATTTTTAATTTCTTGAAAATAAAGTCTCAACAACAAATTATTCGTATCCTACAATTTTAATAGTTTTATTTCATAATAGTTTAACATTAGTGTTAATGAACATAGGAGTAACATTAGTGTTGATTTCAAGTTGGAATCAATGTAATTGTTAATGTAATGGACTATGAAATTCTCAGCCCAATGATAAACCTAATACTAATAACTTGTGACTAATATCTCGATTCTAGGTACAGAAATTCAGGACATATAATGTCAAACAAATTTCATTATATTTTCAAACATAATTCGTAGTTCTAATATTCCACGAAAACCAAAGATATTAAAATAGCAATTCCATAACCAAAGTCGTCTTAAACGTACAATCGAAAGAAGAAAAACAGATACAAACCAAATTACAACAATACTGCGTAGGAATATAGAACACAATTAACGACTAATACTAGGATAAAACTTTACGGCAATTCTTTTGGTTGTAGAACAACACTGCTCGTGCTTGAATCTTAGGATTCTGTTGAGGAATCTGCAGGTTACGGGGGTTGATTAGATATTGTCGAAGTATGGCACACATTTCCCTTTAAAGACAACCGTCGTGGTGGATTAATTTTGTCAGCAATAATACCAACACCATTTTGAAAGACATCCATTTTTTCCAAGAGTTTTTCCGCTTCTATACCAGACTTCTCAAATGGTAGATTTAGAGCTGCGCTGGTCAGTACTGTAAAGCTCAGCAAAGCAACGATTACAAGCATATAAATGGCAACAGAATGGTTGTTCTTACTTAACTTCATTTTTTCAAAAACTTAAGGAGAGAGAGAATTGAAAAAAATAAACTTGTAGAAGAATTAGTATTAGTAGTAGTGAGTAGTTTTATGACTGTTGAGTAGGGTGAGATGTGAATAACTAGACGTCTCGACTATTTATGGACGAATTAAGTAGAAAAGGAAACCGCGTTCAATGCGTGTATAAAGTAAAAATGGTGATGTTTACAAGTCGAAGGAGATTGTAGTAAGATGTAAGACTGTAGAAAGTAAGAAAAAGAAAAAAATATTGTTACATGAGAAAGAAAAAAATTAGGATTGTGGGTACGTAAAAGGCAGGAGGGACAAGTGGATAACGACAATTATATGAATTAGTTTTTAACTTTTAAGAATGGGTGTGGGCCGTAAGAGTCCACTTTACAAGTCGAAGTAAATTTCATCCCAAAGATTATATGACAATAGAAGAAATAGTCCTTTATTATTAGAAAGTGTTTAATATGAGGCACTTACATAGTTATATACATGTGTTATTTACAAGGATAATTTGTCAAAAATAAGCAATCTTTTGTTCGATCTTCTCAAAATAAGCAAACCTTTCGATTAACTAATAATAAGTTGACCTTTATGGGGTTTTATTTTTAAATAAGTTAGACGACCTATAACCTACCAAACGGGTCACTTTTTTTTTTTTTTTTTTTTAATTTCCCTAGTTCTAATAAGTTTTTTCTTATTTTATATTGTATTTTGAGGGTGGAGGTGGGAGGGGTGGTGATTTCAATGGCGGGGATGGGAGGTGGAGATGATTTCGATGCTCATGGAGGTTTTGACGGTGGCCGACAGGGCAAGGGCAAGGAGCTGAGGGGGGCGGGGGGCTGGCTATAGTGGGGGTATCTAAAAATTAAGGTTTTTTTTAACATTATAAAAAACTTTTTTTTAAAAAAAAATATAAATTTTACAAATTTTAAAAATTAATCAAAATAATAAATTTAGTTAAATTTTTAAAAAATAATCAACCACATAATAACACGCCGGGTCCTCTATTGTGTGGAAGGTACATGTTTAGCCGCCAGACCCTCTATTGTGTGGAAGGTACATGCTTAGCGGCCGGGTCCTCTATTGTTTGGAAGGTACATGCTTAGCCCTCTATCTTCCATTGATTTTCCAAATCAAAACAAAAAATTAAAAACCTGCTAGTATCATGCCAAAAGCTACTACATACAGTGCATTGTTGTAAATATCAAGTCGTACGTACAACAAGGGATATAACCAAATTATAAATAATTTACGTACGATTTAGTGAATTCTTACAGTCCTTTAATTATTTTTTTTTTTATTAAGCAAAGGTTTGAACAAGCCAAACCACTAAAAGGTACCTAAAAATATTAATTATTACTCTGCATATAATAAATAAATTATTCATCTAGAATATGGAGAGCATATATACATGTTGCACCGGGACCACGTAACAATTTTCTTCATATATGCTGATCACAACATTCGCCAAATTTCGAATTTTGGTTATAAATTGTTGGGGTGTTCATCCCAAGTCTCATATGGAAATATTAAGGAAGTGAAGAGCTCCTTATAAGTGAGAGTACGCACACTCCATTAGTATTAGCTAGGTTTTATGAAAAGGTGTACAAAAACAAATTCGTGCGGGTTAGGTCTAAAGAGGACAATATCATACTAATATAATGTGGAGGGGAGTGTGCGTGTGACCCGACAAGGTGGTTGACCCGAACCCAATATGAATATGATGGGAAATCCTTCAAATTGTAGAAGTGGTTGGTGATATACACCTAGCTTATTAAGAAAAAACGGAGGAAGTATGTATATATAAGCACCCTTGTGCTCAATATATATAATCTTCACATACTCGATCAAAGCATCATTGATGCCATAGAAGGAGGGGTTGGCAGACTCCATGATCCTTGTTTGATTAGGAGTTGAAATTTCAAACACAATGCGATTCTCTCCTAGGCCAAGTTGTGTTGTTCGATCACTGGTTACTACTCCATACTTAAATTACTACTAGTTAAGTTGTTCGTTAGTTCAAACGATTCAAGCAACTTTGTAACATGTTCGATTATATTACCTCCGTATTCCAAATTTCAAATTAAACGATGTGAACATTTTTGAAGCATAACACAATACACAAACTTCAACTTCATTGTTGTTTTGTAATTTACACATAAAGAAAAGTAAAGTTGAGTAGTCTAGGTTTATGCTAGATTCGTCTGGCTATATTTTTTTTTAAAAATCAGTTTCTTATAAATTTTCAAAATACATAAGTAAAGATATTAATTTTTAAAGTTTTACATTGCTATATGTTGTTATATACTTATATGTTGTTGAAGGGAACTTGATATTTTAAGCTAGTAGGGGTGATTTTTTATCGAATTAATGGGGAGGAACTTTTTATATTGTTTAAGGGTGATTTATCCTATAAATTTGGACTTAATCTCCTAGATTATGGTCCCAAAAATTTCAGGCTTTATCTTTAAGAATTCAGATTCAAAAAAAAAAAAAAATGAATAAATAAAAAAATCAGATTCTAGTTGCCACAATTTTTAAATAAATATAGTGGGCATTAGTGGATGAATAATTATTAAATGGCCACAATTTTATATTAGATTAATCACAATAATTTATTTCTTTTGTCCAATGTGAACCTTGATAAAATTGACTTTCGATTATTTTTAAAAATGTTGACAAAAAGAACTGCCATGTTCTATCCCACTATCATTCGGATTTTCAATTTTTCACATGTCAGTTTTTTTTTTCCTTGCTTAATGTTATTCTTAATTCTGTTGCTTCAATTCAATCCTCATCCACTTTAATTAAATTGTATATGCATAGATTTCTCAAAAATAAAATGAAAGCAACACACAATTAAGAGGAATTGGATGAAACCAAACGACATTGAAAAAAAGTAAGTCCGAGTGAAAGGACAACAATATTCTACTTTGATGGAAAAAGTAACAGATGACGAACAAGACAAAGCAGCAGAATGTCCAAGCAATCAAAACACATTTTAGTTATTGGCTCACGCTCCATGCTAATTTGTCCATCATCATATGTGGTTCCCTCATGCTTCTTCCAACCTAAAAACATTATTAATTGTGATGAGGAGTGGATTGAAGCAACACACAATGAATGAAAGCAAACAACATTGAGTAAAGAAAGAAAAAAAAAATGAAAATTGAATGATAGTGGGATAGAATTTAATTTTTTTTCAACGTTTTTCAAAAATAAAATCAAAAGTCAATTTTATCAACGATTCACATTAGTCAAAAGAAATAAACGGTTGTGATTTGATCTAAAACGCTGGCCACAATTTTATTATGGCCACACGAAAATCATCCTGGGCATTAGTAACGTAAAGGAAAATGTTAGTTTTGTAAAAATTACTTAAAATATTAATATTCACTAAAATCTTAAATAATCATACCCATAATGTCATACGGTATCTCAGAAACTTTTAAAAGTGTCTCAAATTATAAATTGCGCATGCAGGGCGTTTGTTTGCTAGCAATAATGAGCAGTACGTACTGCAATGATAAAAGCAGTATCTTTACGTACTGTAAAGAGAAAAGTCCAAGAAGGTGGTAAGAACTTTCAGTCGTTGCAAATTGTAGATTAGGGCTAATTGGGCTGATTCTAGAGACGTTGGCCAAGCACGTACGAAGTTGACCTTTACGGAATTTTTTATTTTATTTTTTTATTATAATAGTAGGAAGCTAAGGAGACTGATTATACTAGTATTTCAACCTATTAATAAATTTTTTGATCTAGAATTAGTTGATCACCTATTTGGGATTGGATGTATGTAGGGACATTATTATTACTGATCGGTTAAAATTAATATTTGCTAAAAAAGTAAGGAAGGTTAAGAATGGAAAGGTAATAGAATCTTTACCCCATCTATCCTCACTTGATAAGATTTAAACCTCGTAATTCAAAGATTTAAACTCACATATATATCAAGCAATTATATATGATTTAAATTCACTCGAACATAATGCAATACATAATAAAAAAAAAAAAAAAAAAAAAAAAAAAAAAAAAACCGACCGACCCGTACACACCAAACCATGTACACTAGATCATGATCATGCTAGCATATTAGAAAAGCAAAACATAACAGCAAGCCGTTGATATATCACCATCAACCTAATACACCCTTTGTTCATTAGGATGTCTTATTAACATGGCTATTAACTCCGGACAGACGGAGTAAAACCTATGAACGACAGCGCTTCAATTATATGACGGTGGACTGTGACGTAGGTTGCTGCAGGCATTTTTGGCAATTCTGCTGAAGGTCTGGTAATTGGGAAAGAGGCTTCGTTCTTTGGAGTACTTTTCCTCTATTGATTTAGCCGCACTACAAAAGTCTTTAAGATTGCGCGGATCAGTAAGACGTAATAAAAGGTCTTTATTCTGCTCAAGAAATTTTTTGAGAGAAGGGAAAGAATAATAAAAGTTGTATTCGATCCATTGAAAAACATACTACATATCAACATACATATAGTGCAAAATAACTAAGCTATAATTAAGGAACATGATCCATGATCATCGATCGTACTAATATTAACCCACTAAACTAACTCACTATTATTATAACTCCACTAACACAAACTAATACTTAGTAGATCATATTTCTATATATTAGGAGTTAACTAACCACTAACAATTTGAAGCAAATATTCCAACATCCATTTCTTAACCAAAATAGAGTGAGTACTTAAAATCAAGTCAAAATTAGTATGTGAATATAATAACCAAAAGTCAGAATAACGCGATTATTAAGATTTGAATTGAAGAAGTAACTTATTATGGATCGAGTATGAAATAAAGGTAGTTAGGTAGTATATTTAGCTAAAACAGCGTTAATCTAAATTGCAATTTTTTGTATAACTAAAATAAGTAACAATTTATTATATTGGATAACAATTATATATTACTTCCTTCGTTCTTTTATACTTGACTCACTTTGACTTTTATACTATACACCGCCCTGCATTTACCATCTTTTGTGAATTATATATAAGTTATACATATTCACGTTGTATCTTGTTAGATTCCTTTCAATAAATACTATCATAATATGTAATTTTTATAATTTTTACTTAAAGTTATTGATCGTTAAGGTTTTGCATTGGCAAACGTGATAAAAAAAACAGGTCATATAAAAAAAACGGAGGAAGTATGACTTAAGCTCACTCAAACATAGTGCAATACATAAAGAAAAACAAACAAAGAAACAACAACACACACCAAACAAGTACATACACTAGCTCATGATCATGCTAACTTATTAGGAAAGCAAAACATAACAATTCAAGCGATTGATAATGATATATCGATCACCATCAACATAATACACCTTTTGTGCATCAGGATGTATATATTATTAGCACGACTATTAATTCCGGATAGACGGAGGACTATTTAGGTTGTTGCAGAACTTGGCAAGGCGTTGGAAGGTCTGGTAGTTGGGAATGATAGAGAAGCTTCGTTCTTCGGAGTATTCTTCCTCTATTGATTTAACCGCACTACAAAGGTCTTTCAGATTGCGTGCATCAGTAAGACGTAATAAAAGGTCTTTATTATTCATTAAAAATTCTTTAAAGGTTGATTTTTGTTTTGCCGCCTTAACAATACCATTACTCCAGTTCTTAAACCCCTGTAGAAGGCGCCCAAAGTTGATTGCCCCACCGTCGACGCCGCTAGTGATCACCAGGCCTAGGATAACAAGAAACCATCCCATGGCCACCATGTTGTTATTTCTTATACAATAGCTCTTCATTTTTTTTGATTTTTTTTGTTTCGAATTTAATTATGAAGGTTAATTATGCATATTATTTGAGTACTTAGCTAGGCTACTGAAGTATGGTATTTATAGTGGAAGATATGAATCGAAAATATAACACTATTGAATAAAATATATTAATTTGTAACTAGCTTAGGGAAGGTAGTAAAATATTAAGGTTGCAAATAAATTGCAAGAATAGTTTCAAGGGTAGATGCGTTGCATGTTCATTGAGATGCTTGTATGGAAGGTACATGCTTAGCCGCCGGGTCCTCTATGCGATCTTCCATTGGTTTTCCAAATGAAAACAAAAAATTAGAAAAAATGTATGTAGTATCATATGCATGCCAAAAAGTAACTACAGTTCTTGTAATTTGTTAATGTCAAGAGGTACAACTAGGGATTAAAACAGAAATAAAATAATTTATGTACAATATATTTAATTCTCATAATCCTTTAATTATTAGCAAATGTGATAGGGTTGTTACTTAGCTTGTAGCTAGATAGCCCAAACACTATTTCTATATCCCCATGTGCCAAAACAAAAATTAATAAAACTCGTAGGTATAAAAGTAAAAATTGAACAATGGACAAACATTAATGTTAGGTTCAAGTGTGAATACACTGAGTAGTGTTGTCCCATATTAAAAAAGAGAGCAGAGGGATTTTCAATTTATAACCCAAACAGACTACTCTTTCTATTGACAGTTGGTTTTAAGATTGAACTTCGGTTGGGATTTGAGTTGTGGGCCTTTGGACTTCTCTGCTTATATTCTTCTCCATCTGTTATAACAATTAACAAGGACAAAATTAGTCGTAATTACTCTATATATTTTATTAAAAAAAAAAAAAAACTTCTAGAAGGCATGTGAGAAACACATTTTCAGACTAGTTTCATGTAGCAATTTACCTTTGGGTCCAAGTCCAATTAATCATATCTCCTAGCTAGTTCAATTTGCTAGTCTTCCAAAGTCCAACATAGAAAACTAAAAAAATCATGAAAAGAGCAAAAGACCAAATAAAATGCACATATCACACGTTCACACCATGCATAAGACCAAAGACTACTTTTCTTGCACCAAAAAATAAAATAAAATAAAAAGCCCGACTTAATTACCTCCTACTTGATTTAAAAAGTCAAGTCACAGATAGGTGACTATTATGAGAAGCCCACTGGATTGCAAATATGGGTGTTTATTCGGTTTTTGGTTTAAATTTAGGCCAAATTTAATCTCGATCCGAAATAAAATTTGGTTTTTGTTTTTAAATCCAATCCGATTCGAATTTCTCATGAATCTAATCCGGTCCAATTCGAATTAAAATTCGATTATTTGGATCCGATCCGAAATTCCGAATTAAAATACATTGCAAATTTTTAGGGACTAAAGTGATAATAAAAATAAAAATGCAATAATAAAAAGCTTATTCTTAAATACACAGTTGTACATGATTAATACAAATATTGAAAACATAGTTTTACATAATTTATATTAACGTAATTATCAACATAATTTTACATGATTAATATAAAGTATCCCTATTTGCAAAAGCATGGTTTCATATTTCGGTTAATTCGGTTTTTTGGATCCAATCAAGGTCAATCTGATCCGATCAGAAAGTCCAAATTTTCAAAAAAAATTCAATCCGATCTGATCCGATTTAAAATTTAGATCCGATCCAAATTAATAATACATTTTGAATTGAATTGAATTTCGATTTTATCCGAATAATAAACACCCCTAATTGCAAAAACTCTTGTTTTCCATTTTGATTAGCCTCAATATCTTTATTAACTTATACACACCAATTGAGCGCACCCACAATATTAATATAAATGGACTTCAATTCCTTAAAGTTGTGATCAATATTTACCTTTTCTCCGTAATAACGAAAAATGAACTATATATACAATTTATTTGATGGAGTATTTTTTTTTTTCCTACCCATATACGAGTATATAACTTCGGGCATATAAAAAAATAGCATGTTTGTGTAAAAAATTAGAAAGGTTATCAAAATAATAAGAGGCGATTATATTAAAGAAAGGATGCTAGTGTACGGGTTAATGGGTTATAATCATGTTGGAAAACATTGTGAAAGGTGTTTATCAAGACTAAATGAAGTACTAATTATTACTTTGCACATAATGAATAAATTATTCATCTAGAATATAGAGAACATATATACATACTAAATTATAAACTTTTCAAATAACACAGGTAAGTGTCCCATATTGAGAAAGCTAAGGATGAGAGAGTTTAACATTTGATAAGGCTAAGGGATAAGATTATTCCTCCTATTGCCATATGATTTTAGAATTAAACCTCCTTTGATCTTGTAAAGAGTACTCTCTCACAACAAAGCAAATTAAAGATGTGTATAGTGTATAAAGTGGACTAGCTGGAAAGAAATGATTATTAGGTGCAAATTGCAAGTGATTTTTACTTTTCATGAGTATAAGAGGTATCTGACGAGTATGTATGTAATACGAGCTAATATCAATTTTGAACTTTTTATAAATCGATCCTTGAGTTGGATGCCTCATGCTTATACCGATGGTAAATCAAGCTTATTACCCTTTCTTTGTTCCATCATCGTAGACTTCGTAGTAAAGGCTATCAAATCGCGATTTGGTTATGTTGATAAGTATATTAGGTGACTCGTACTTCGTAGCTTTGTCCGCCCGATCGGGCGGACATTGCCCGGTCTGACCGGGCGGAAGAAGAAGAGGTGCCTGGCAAATTCGTTGAAGAAGCTGCTCTCGCGCCCGACCGGGCGAGCCTTCGCCCGACCGGGCGAGCCTTCGCCCGATCGGGCAGACCTTGCCCGGTCTGACCGGGCGGTGGGGGTTGGATACGTTAAAGCATTCGTATGGAGTTTTCTTCTCGCGCCCGATCGGGCAGACCTTGCCCGGTCTGACCGGGCGGAGAAGGAAAAATACGGAACGCGGATTTTGCGGTTTTAGGTTATCTTATTTTATTATCTTTTTGCCCAAGTATCTTTTAATTAGGGATTAATATAAAACCTCCCTAATATCAGTATTAGGGTTAAGAGAGACAGAGTGAAAGCCGTTCTTGAGAAATACAAGAATCATCTTTGTAATCTTTGCAGTTTATAGTGAAATCATTCGATCTCGGTGCCCGTGGACGTAGCTATCACATCGATAGTGAACCACGTAAATTCTTGGTGTTGTTCTTATTGTTTGCATTGAATTTCTTTATTGTTTTCTTGTTTGTTTTCGACCTTTGCTTCCGCTGTCGCACAACAATTGGTATCAAGAGCTCAGGTTCAATCCTTGGAGAGTTTCTTGAAGATAACAATGGCAGGAGATTCAACAATAAGAATTGAGAAGTTTACCGGGAAAAATAGTTTCGGGCTATGGCAAATTAAGATGAAGGCTCTGTTAAAACAACAGCAGATATGGCGTCCGTTGGCTCCAAAGAGTACTACTTCGGAGTCAGAAGATGGACCGACTGACCCGCAGTTAGAAGTTATGGAAGAGAAGGCACACTCTACCATATTACTTAGTCTTGATGATCAAATCATCACGGAGGTGGCTGATCAGGAAACGGCGGCTGGATTGTGGCTGAAGCTGGAGTCATTGTATATGACTAAGTCGTTGACCAACAAATTATTACTGAAACAGCGGTTGTTTAGCCTCCGGATGCAGTCAGGTACTTCCTTACGGGAACATCTAGAAAAACTTAACTCTATTTTGCTTGATTTACGTAATTTAGATGTTAAAATTGATGATGAGGATGCTGCGTTGATTTTACTTGTATCTCTACCGTCTAGCTTTGAGAATTTTGTAGAGTCTTTTGTTGTTGGTAAGGATTCTATAACCTTAGAAGAAGTGAAGGCAGCACTTCATACTAGGGAACTCAGAATGAAAGCTACGAGTGATAATGGGGATAATGGTAGTGGGTTGTTTGTTAAGTCCGGAAAGTCTAAAAAGAATAAGGGGTTTAACAAGGGGAACAATGCTGGGTCGGGTGCTGGAAACGGCAAGGATGGATCTAGTAAAACTACTACTAAAACATGTTATTACTGTAAAGAACCGGGTCACTTTAGGAATAATTGTCCGGTGAGGAAAAACAAGTCCCAGGCTGCTGTAGTTGAAGAGAAACCGAATGAGAGCTATAATTCAGAGGAAGATTTAGCATTAGTCAGTTCTGCTAGGTCTGATGATTTATCTGATAACTGGGTTCTAGATTCGGGGTGTTCGTTCCATATGTGTCCACGTCGAGATTGGTTTGATACATATGAACCTCGCAATGGGGGTATGGTTATAGTCGGTAACAATGCTCCATGTAAGGTCACAGGTATTGGTTCCATGAGGTTGAGGACTGTTGATGGGCGGAGGTTAACTTTGACTAATGTACGGCATGTTCCTGCTTTAGGAAAGAATCTGATTTCATTGGGTACCCTGGATGACTTGGGGTACAATGGTGTGTTTTCAGATGGGGAGTTGTGTATTTTCAGAGGTTCTGAGTTGGTACTTAAGGGTATCAAAAGGAACACCCTCTATGTTTTTGAGGGTGTTACACTGCCTAGTTCTGCGGTTTGCGCATCTGTATCTCACCAGGAGATGACTAAGATTTGGCACATGAGGCTTGGTCATATGGGGGAGAAGGGGATGCAGCTATTGTCCAAGAGGGGTCTTCTATCCGGGGTCAAGGTTGCCAACCTTGAATTTTGTGAGCATTGTGTGTTTGGTAAGAAACACAGGTCAAAGTTCAGCAAGGGTGCTCACATTACTGATGCAGTGCTTGATTACATCCATTCAGATTGCTGGGGTCCATCTAGAGTTGAAGGTATGGGAGGTTACCACTATTTTGTGTCATTTGTTGATGACAAGTCCCGATACACATGGCTTAGGTTGCTTAAGTCAAAGGATGAGGCCTTCAAAGTTTTCAAGCAATGGAAAGCTTTGGTGGAAAATCGACAAGGAAGGAAGATCAAGAAGCTACGAACGGACAATGGGCTAGAGTTTTGCAAAGACGAGTTTAATCAGTTCTGTGCAGATGAGGGTATAGGTCGGCATCATACTGTCAGGAAGACACCACAGCAGAACGGTGTAGCAGAACGGGTTAATCAGACACTGCTAGAGAGAGTTCGATGCATGCTCTCTAATGCAGGGCTTGGGAGGAGGTACTGGAGTGAAGCTGTGTTAACAGCTTGTTATGTCATTAATAGGGGTCCTCATTCTGGAATTGATTCCAAGATTCCGTTTGAGATCTGGAGTGGTAAGTTGCCTAATTTTTCGAATTTGAAGATTTTTGGTTGTGTTGCTTATTATCATGTTATTGAGGGTAAGCTGGATCCACGAGCCAAGAAGGGGTGTTTTGTTGGGTACGGGGATGGTGTGAAGGGGTTTAGAATTTTTTCACCTTCGGAGGGTCGGGTCATTCTTAGTAGGGATGTTACTTTCGATGAAAACACCATGTATTCAATTAAAAATGCAGAGATTTCAGATTTGAGAAGGGAAGGAGACAATTTATTACAGACAGATGGGGTACTTGAGGTACATCAGTCTACCATTGCTGATTTACCTCGGGTACAATATATTGATGATGATGCTGATGTTCCAGTGCCGGGTACTCCTGAACCTGAGATTACTCCTACTCATTCTAACTCTGGGGATGAGGTGGAGCAATCTAATCAGGGGTCATCTAGTCAACCTGACACCATTCTTGAGATGCCTAAACGAGTTATCAAGAAGCCTGTTAGATTGATTGAAGAGATGGAGGGAAGAAATTGCTGTGTTGATGCGATGACAGGTTATGCATTGAGTGTAGCTGATGATGTAGAGTCATTTGAACCTGCCACATATAAACAAGCAATTAGTTGTAGTGAGTCTGCGCAATGGCTTGCCGCAATGGGTGAAGAGATGCAGTCTCTTTACAAGAACAGAGTGTGGGAACTGGTAAAGGTACCGGAAGGGAGGAAGCTTGTGGGTTGTAAATGGATTTACAAGAAGAAAGAAGGGTTGTCGGAAACTGAGCAAATACGTTTTAAGGCTAGGCTAGTTGCTAAGGGGTTCAGTCAGGTAGAAGGGGTTGACTTTGTTGAGATATTCTCACCTGTGGTTCGACATACTTCTATCCGTGTGTTATTGTCAATTGTAGCACATTTTGATCTTGAGCTGGAGCAGTTGGATGTTAAAACGGCCTTCCTTCATGGCGATTTGGAGGAGGAGATTCTGATGAAGCAGCCCGAAGGATTCGAAGCTCCTGGGAAGGAACACTATGCCTGCAGATTGCTAAAGTCATTGTATGGACTTAAGCAATCCCCCCGACAGTGGTACAAAAGATTAAAGGAGATGCTTAACTCGGAGTTTGACATGAAAGACTTGGGTGCAGCTAGGAAGATTTTGGGTATGGAGATCTACAGGGATCGGGCTAGAGGTAAGCTTTTCTTGACTCAGAAAAGCTACATTGAAAAGATTCTGTCTCGTTTTGGGATGGAAAAATCGAAGCCTATAAGTACGCCAACTACTGTTAGTTGTAAGTTGTCTTTGTCTATGTCACCTCAATCAGAGGAGGAGTTGTCTTATATGTCTAGAGTTCCATATGCAAACGCGGTTGGTTGTTTGATGTATGCTATGGTCTGTACTAGGCCGGATATTGCGCATGCTGTTAGTGTTGTAAGCAGGTTTATGGCTCGACCTGGGAGGGAACACTGGCAAGGGGTGAAAAGGATTTTTCGCTACCTGAGAGGGACAGCTGATATTGGTCTTGTGTACGGGAATGGTAAGGAATGCTTGGTCACTGGGTACAGTGATTCTGATTATGCAGCTGATGTGGATACCAGGAGGTCTGTGACTGGTTATGTGTTCACTTTGGGTGGTTCTGTGGTTAGTTGGAAGTCTACATTGCAGTCATCAGTTACGTTGTCAACTACTGAAGCTGAGTATATGGCTTTAACTTCTGCAGCTAAGGAGTCTATTTGGCTCAAAGGCCTAGTAGGTGAACTGGGTATTGCACAGGATTTTGCTACAGTGTATTGTGATAGTCTAAGTGCGATTTGCTTAGCTAAAGATCAAGTACACCATGATCGGACGAAGCACATTGATGTCAGGTATCATTTCTTACGTACTGACAAGAGGATTAAGGTGAAGAAGATTGGGACTGCTGACAACCCGGCTGATTTCTTCACTAAGCCTGTTCCGTTTAGCAAGTTTAAACATTGCTTAGACTTGCTAAATATTGATTACTACGTGATGTAGTAGGCCCTGAGGGGCGAAGTTGGGGAGCTCCTGGTGTAGGTGTGTTGGCATTAAGGTGGAGCTTGCCCGGGGCTTGTGATGCAGGTGGAGCATTATGAGTTGTTATACTTGGAGACGAGTATGTGATGGGTCTTGGTTGAAGACTTATCGGGATGTATGGCTTATGCATGAGTCCTGCATCGGGTTTGGCTTGAGATGTTTTTTCACTATGTCTTGATGGGGTCGTTTGCTGACTACGAGTTCTCGTCAAGGTGGAGATTGTTGATAAGTATATTAGGTGACTCGTACTTCGTAGCTTTGTCCGCCCGATCGGGCGGACATTGCCCGGTCTGACCGGGCGGAAGAAGAAGAGGTGCCTGGCAAATTCGTTGAAGAAGCTGCTCTCGCGCCCGACCGGGCGAGCCTTCGCCCGACCGGGCGAGCCTTCGCCCGATCGGGCAGACCTTGCCCGGTCTGACCGGGCGGTGGGGGTTGGATACGTTGAAGCATTCGTATGGAGTTTTCTTCTCGCGCCCGATCGGGCAGACCTTGCCCGGTCTGACCGGGCGGAGAAGGAAAAATACGGAACGCGGATTTTGCGGTTTTAGGTTATCTTATTTTATTATCTTTTTGCCCAAGTATCTTTTAATTAGGGATTAATATAAAACCTCCCTAATATCAGTATTAGGGTTAAGAGAGACAGAGTGAAAGCCGTTCTTGAGAAATACAAGAATCATCTTTGTAATCTTTGCAGTTTATAGTGAAATCATTCGATCTCGGTGCCCGTGGACGTAGCTATCACATCGATAGTGAACCACGTAAATTCTTGGTGTTGTTCTTATTGTTTGCATTGAATTTCTTTATTGTTTTCTTGTTTGTTTTCGACCTTTGCTTCCGCTGTCGCACAACAGGTTAGTTGGCAAATCATGGGGTGAAACAAGCAAATTACTCCGTATCAATAGTCGATGACTCTTATAAACATTGGAACAAAGGGTGTGATTCTCTATGAGATTATTATTGAGATATTGTACTTTAGTGGGTCTTCAATACAAAATTAGCTCATTAAGAATCGGTTGAATTAGCAATGAGTAACAAAATCGAGCGATCATAAAGCCTGTGAACGTCATACATATGCAAGCAATGTGACATCATGTACACGCATATAACATATCGTCATTTTAATAGTTGTTAGTATATGAAGCTAATTAAATCCAAGCCATTATTAGTTAGGTTTGGATGTGGCAAGTGGGGAAATGTTGTCCCTCCTTTGATCCTAATCCTACCCTTTTTGTGGTAGGAGGGGCACCTTCCTTAACTTACCGTAAAAATAAAAAAAAAAATAAAAAAAAAAAAAAATGGAAAAATGTTCAAATACATATCTTGAGAATGTTTTATGGGTTCTACGTATCTTAAGATATTTTAAATATAACATTACATATTGAAATTAACATATATTTTTTATTTTTAGTTTGGGAACTACGTATCTTGAGAATATAACATCGAATATTATAAATTACTTAATGAGACAAATTAAATTAAGTGAGACAAAACATGACCATGTTATTTTTATATGGACAATTTTACAATGGCTACACAAATTTTGTAGCCATTGTAATTTTTAAATCATGACCGTACATTTTTCAGTATTAAATCAAGGTCATTTATTGATTTGATATTTATCATTAAATTAAAAAATTAGTTGCTTTTATCTCCTTCTTCTCGCTCTACACTACTAGGTCATCATACATTCCATTTACCATTGAATTCGTCTTTAAGAATCAAAGGTCATATATAACAGAATTCAAAACTTTATCCACCAAATTCCACCATTATTAATCATCTCCTTTGCTTTTGTACCTTTCTTCCGTAATTTGTAATCTAATTCTACGGATGGAGTATAGTTATTCTATATTTGCTATTTGATTATATATAAGACTTTTTGTGAAAAATTACTTTATACAAGTCAGTTTTTGTGAAAAGTTAAACTGTCTTATTAAAATATTGTTGTAATAAACTACCTTTTACACAATAGATGTTGTAAGAAACTGTCTTATAAAACAGTTAATGTTGTAAAAAGCTACATTTTGCCGAATTATTGCATTCAATAAGAGACGTTTAATGACCCATTTTCAATCGTTTTTTCTCCTTTTTCCACCCAATTTCTCCGTAGCCCCCTTATAACCCCTAATTCCTCTTTTCTATGGTACCAACTTACAACATTTAGTTTTTATATGTTAGTTTCTTACAATAATTTTTTTATAAGGTAGTTTTTCACAAAATTTGATGTATATAAGGTAATTTTTTCACAAAAAGTCCTTATATAATAAGAACTCTTAATGCTATTATACTATGTGTATGGAAATTAACCAATATCTTATGGAAAGAAAGGTTCGTTGGAAATCAGCTGCGAAAATCAAAACTTATACAAAATATATCAAGACTTTAATTAAATACGTCATTGGAGAAGTTTTTTTTTTTTAATTTTTTTTAATAAAAAATATTAATTTAATGGCCACAATTTTTGTATAGCCATTGAATAGTCATCCTATTTTATATATAAGTAATTTAGATTATTCTCTTATTTAGTGTCAAAATTTCAAATGAAAAGATCACTGTGAAATGGATTGGGATACATGGTATTTTAATTACAGTTTTACATTAAAAATTGTGGAAAATATCGGGACAAAAAAGAAAAGAGTATATAAACTTAAAATAAATCAAAACCTTACAATTCATAAGTAAGATGACAAAACAAAAATATCACAATTACCTTATATATAGTCACTATAGACAACGGTTAGTTGCATTAGTACGGACGTATTATAAACATTTTTTTTTGTAGGAAATTATTTTGGTATTGTATTATAAACAATTTAATACAAAATTAGCACAAAAAAAAGGAAATTATAAACGAACTCTTACAAATAGGTTCTTGTTACACCACCATAGACATGATTAACACTAGAAATAATATGAACATCCAGCCCTTGCCTAAGAGTGAGTTTCTCCTACTCTGCTGCTGCGGCCATAGTTAATGAGCGGCGGAGGCGGGGGAACGGCCAAGTAATTGCAATGTGGATAGCCACGATGACAACGTCGCAACAATACTGGTAGAGGGGGTATGAATCGTTGTATGAATGTTATTTGATTCATTTTCCCCCTAACTTAATATCCTCTACAATTACATTTAATTTTCACCCTTTCTTCTCCTTTATAAACTATTTATTTTCTAATTAAAATAAATTATAAAATAAAAATTTATATTGTACACCTATAAACATCTCGTGCAATGCATGGGCCAGAAGGCTAGTTCATCTAGAATATGGAGATCAAGCATATATACATTTTGAAGTATAAACTTTTCTAACCGCACATTGCATGTAAGTGTCTCACATTGAAAAAGGAAAAGAAAGTTAAACACTTGACAAGGCTAAGGAGTTACTTCTCCTATTGTCATATGACCTGATTTTGGGATAACACCTTCTTTAGTCTTGTAAACTGGACTCTCTCACAACAAAGCAAATTAAAAATTTGTACACTAGATAAAGTGAACTAGCTGGATAGAAATAAAATCCTAGTGGTTAATTTGACTAGGTCAATTGGTCTTGTAAGTTATATGTAGTACGAGCTAGTTAAAGGACCGATAAAAAGAATTATTAGAGCGTTCACATTGGTTGGAAAATAGCTTCCCATTTGACAAAAAATGGAAATAGGAACCTTCCCTCTAATGTAGTTGCTTTCCCATTTACTAATTTTTGATGGGGAGGTTAATATAAATGTAACCCTTCCAAAAGTAAAGTGGTCCCATTTTACACCAAAAATTATTTTATTAATATTGGTGGGGAATGGGAAGTAGAAAGGGAGAAAAGGTGGTGGGGTATGAAAAATAGGATAAAGAAAGTAAATGGGAAAGTTAATGAATGTATGTATGTAATTGTAAAATGGAAAGGATATGAGATAAAGTTAGTAAAAAGTAAGTTAAGTATAATACAAAGACCTCACTTTTCACTTTTTTTCACCTTTAAGAACCTCCCACTTTTTTTTCCTCTTTAAAAAAATATCCGTTGGAGTGGGCCCAGTAACAGTTCCATTAACGGAGACAAGATTTTGGTGGTAACCTCCACTTTTTAAATTTTTATGAGGTGTTAAAATAAAACTTTTTTTTAGGTGGTGTTAAAAAACATTTTAAGACTTTTGTCAGGTGTTAAAATCCAAAATATCCTAAAAAAATTTAACAAAACACTGCAAAATAATTAAAAAAAAATACAAAATAAAAAGAAAAAAATTAAAAAATATACAAAATAAATATAAACAAAAATAAAATACAACAGAATTGAAAAAAAAACAAAAAAAACAAAAAAAAACAAAACAAACAAACAAACAAATAATTGAAAAGTAAATATAAACATAAAAAAGAGGATTCCACTTATTTGTTAATCACCACGTTTGAAATTTTACCCTATTCACAAACACTCTTTTGATCGTCTTTTGTGATTTATATATTGGAAAAGGAAATAGTCGTGTGTAATCTTGTTAATTAGAGTCATCGATCTCTAATTTCATGATACTCCGTATCAGCTTTTTACAGAATATAATTTTATACAACAATACAATTTAACATATTTAAGTAATAAAATTGAATGTGCATCAGCAAGCGTGAAATCTCCAACATTGTGATTAAAACTGAATGGAGGAAGCATTTTTAATACCGCAATCTAGTAACACAAATTATCTAAAGTTGATATTCTATATTTGTTATTAAGAAAAGAGTAAAAAGATTGAAATCAATAACTAGTACGTTTTAAATAAATTACACTGTCTACCCCCTAGGCTTTAAAGAATGCACCAATCACTCCTACAGTCCTACTCTTTACTAGTACGTTTTTAGAGATTGTACTACCTATACCAAATTTTTCAAAAATGCACCAATTATGTTAGTAGCTAGTGGAGGGGACGGGGGCAATAATTTGAGCGTGAAACAACTTACAAATGGGATAACAGTGGTGAGAAACTTCGTTGCAACTTGCATGCATTTCTAGTATTCTACTGTTTAATGATAAGATTTGTGACAAAATGAAATGGATTGGAAAAACAAAATATAGTTGCGATAAACTTTAATTTTTGCAGTGTACCCAAGCTTTTGTCTCTACGATTGTATTCCTAGAGATTAGAGTAAAGCCCGTCGATTTATAATTTGATATGTATGAACTTAATAGATTGAAATGATTCAAATTTGAACTAACCCAACTTAATTAGGCCCGATTCAAGCCTAATCATTCATTCAATCAATGATCCGATTTTAAATCCCTAGCTACTAACCTACAAGTACGTACTAGTTAGGATCTTTTCTAATTTGATCGAATATAGATTTGGTTATACATATGATAACTGAAATTTTATTTGAATGTAATCATGTTTTTCGATGACACGCATATATCCCAAATTCTCAGAAACTAAATAATTTATGAAATTTTCCTGTTTTAATTCGAAAATATTTGCTCACCTTATTTTTAATTTCTTGAAAATAAAGTCTCAACAACAAATTATTCGTATCCTACAATTTTAATAGTTTTATTTCATAATAGTTTAACATTAGTGTTAATGAACATAGGAGTAACATTAGTGTTGATTTCAAGTTGGAATCAATGTAATTGTTAATGTAATGGACTATGAAATTCTCAGCCCAATGATAAACCTAATACTAATAACTTGTGACTAATATCTCGATTCTAGGTACAGAAATTCAGGACATATAATGTCAAACAAATTTCATTATATTTTCAAACATAATTCGTAGTTCTAATATTCCACGAAAACCAAAGATATTAAAATAGCAATTCCATAACCAAAGTCGTCTTAAACGTACAATCGAAAGAAGAAAAACAGATACAAACCAAATTACAACAATACTGCGTAGGAATATAGAACACAATTAACGACTAATACTAGGATAAAACTTTACGGCAATTCTTTTGGTTGTAGAACAACACTGCTCGTGCTTGAATCTTAGGATTCTGTTGAGGAATCTGCAGGTTACGGGGGTTGATTAGATATTGTCGAAGTATGGCACACATTTCCCTTAAAGACAACCGTCGTGGTGGATTAATTTTGTCAGCAATAATACCAACACCATTTTGAAAGACATCCATTTTTTCCAAGAGTTTTTCCGCTTCTATACCAGACTTCTCAAATGGTAGATTTAGAGCTGCGCTGGTCAGTACTGTAAAGCTCAGCAAAGCAACGATTACAAGCATATAAATGGCAACAGAATGGTTGTTCTTACTTAACTTCATTTTTCAAAAACTTAAGGAGAGAGAGAATTGAAAAAAATAAACTTGTAGAAGAATTAGTATTAGTAGTAGTGAGTAGTTTTATGACTGTTGAGTAGGGTGAGATGTGAATAACTAGACGTCTCGACTATTTATGGACGAATTAAGTAGAAAAGGAAACCGCGTTCAATGCGTGTATAAAGTAAAAATGGTGATGTTTACAAGTCGAAGGAGATTGTAGTAAGATGTAAGACTGTAGAAAGTAAGAAAAAGAAAAAAATATTGTTACATGAGAAAGAAAAAAATTAGGATTGTGGGTACGTAAAAGGCAGGAGGGACAAGTGGATAACGACAATTATATGAATTAGTTTTAACTTTTAAGAATGGGTGTGGGCCGTAAGAGTCCACTTTACAAGTCGAAGTAAATTTCATCCCAAAGATTATATGACAATAGAAGAAATAGTCCTTTATTATTAGAAAGTGTTTAATATGAGGCACTTACATAGTTATATACATGTGTTATTTACAAGGATAATTTGTCAAAAATAAGCAATCTTTTGTTCGATCTTCTCAAAATAAGCAAACCTTTCGATTAACTAATAATAAGTTGACCTTTATGGGGTTTTATTTTTAAATAAGTTAGACGACCTATAACCTACCAAACGGGTCACTTTTTTTTTTTTTTTTTTTTTAATTTCCCTAGTTCTAATAAGTTTTTTCTTATTTTATATTGTATTTTGAGGGTGGAGGTGGGAGGGGTGGTGATTTCAATGGCGGGGATGGGAGGTGGAGATGATTTCGATGCTCATGGAGGTTTTGACGGTGGCCGACAGGGCAAGGGCAAGGAGCTGAGGGGGGCGGGGGGCTGGCTATAGTGGGGGTATCTAAAAATTAAGGTTTTTTTTAACATTATAAAAAACTTTTTTTTAAAAAAAAATATAAATTTTACAAATTTTAAAAATTAATCAAAATAATAAATTTAGTTAAATTTTTAAAAAATAATCAACCACATAATAACACGCCGGGTCCTCTATTGTGTGGAAGGTACATGTTTAGCCGCCAGACCCTCTATTGTGTGGAAGGTACATGCTTAGCGGCCGGGTCCTCTATTGTTTGGAAGGTACATGCTTAGCCCTCTATCTTCCATTGATTTTCCAAATCAAAACAAAAAATTAAAAACCTGCTAGTATCATGCCAAAAGCTACTACATACAGTGCATTGTTGTAAATATCAAGTCGTACGTACAACAAGGGATATAACCAAATTATAAATAATTTACGTACGATTTAGTGAATTCTTACAGTCCTTTAATTATTTTTTTTTATTAAGCAAAGGTTTGAACAAGCCAAACCACTAAAAGGTACCTAAAAATATTAATTATTACTCTGCATATAATAAATAAATTATTCATCTAGAATATGGAGAGCATATATACATGTTGCACCGGGACCACGTAACAATTTTCTTCATATATGCTGATCACAACATTCGCCAAATTTCGAATTTTGGTTATAAATTGTTGGGGTGTTCATCCCAAGTCTCATATGGAAATATTAAGGAAGTGAAGAGCTCCTTATAAGTGAGAGTACGCACACTCCATTAGTATTAGCTAGGTTTTATGAAAAGGTGTACAAAAACAAATTCGTGCGGGTTAGGTCTAAAGAGGACAATATCATACTAATATAATGTGGAGGGGAGTGTGCGTGTGACCCGACAAGGTGGTTGACCCGAACCCAATATGAATATGATGGGAAATCCTTCAAATTGTAGAAGTGGTTGGTGATATACACCTAGCTTATTAAGAAAAAACGGAGGAAGTATGTATATATAAGCACCCTTGTGCTCAATATATATAATCTTCACATACTCGATCAAAGCATCATTGATGCCATAGAAGGAGGGGTTGGCAGACTCCATGATCCTTGTTTGATTAGGAGTTGAAATTTCAAACACAATGCGATTCTCTCCTAGGCCAAGTTGTGTTGTTCGATCACTGGTTACTACTCCATACTTAAATTACTACTAGTTAAGTTGTTCGTTAGTTCAAACGATTCAAGCAACTTTGTAACATGTTCGATTATATTACCTCCGTATTCCAAATTTCAAATTAAACGATGTGAACATTTTGAAGCATAACACAATACACAAACTTCAACTTCATTGTTGTTTGTAATTTACACATAAAGAAAAGTAAAGTTGAGTAGTCTAGGTTTATGCTAGATTCGTCTGGCTATATTTTTTTTTAAAATCAGTTTCTTATAAATTTTCAAAATACATAAGTAAAGATATTAATTTTTAAAGTTTTACATTGCTATATGTTGTTATATACTTATATGTTGTTGAAGGGAACTTGATATTTTAAGCTAGTAGGGGTGATTTTTTATCGAATTAATGGGGAGGAACTTTTTATATTGTTTAAGGGTGATTTATCCTATAAATTTGGACTTAATCTCCTAGATTATGGTCCCAAAAATTTCAGGCTTTATCTTTAAGAATTCAGATTCAAAAAAAAAAAAAAAATGAATAAATAAAAAAATCAGATTCTAGTTGCCACAATTTTTAAATAAATATAGTGGGCATTAGTGGATGAATAATTATTAAATGGCCACAATTTTATATTAGATTAATCACAATAATTTATTTCTTTTGTCCAATGTGAACCTTGATAAAATTGACTTTCGATTATTTTTTAAAAATGTTGACAAAAAGAACTGCCATGTTCTATCCCACTATCATTCGGATTTTCATATGCTTAGCCGCCGGGCCCTCTATCTTCCATTGGTTTTCCAAATCAAAACAAAAAAATAAAAACCTGCTAGTATCATGCCAAAAGCTACTACATACAGTTGCATTGTTGTAAATGTCAAGTGGTACGTACAACAAGGGATATAACCAAATTATAAATAAATTACGTAAGATTTACTGAATTCTTATAGTCCTTCAATTATTAACGAATGTGATAGGGTTGTATTGTCTAGAGGCACAAATATTGTATGTGCTTACTACCTTTAATTTAGTGATTGAGTCAGTTAAGTGATGGGTTTTAAGCAAATTATCTTCAGAGGACAAATTAAGAGTGATATACTATATTTTTGTCTTAAATTAAGGGAGGCCAATTTTTAGATAATACTTTGTAAAACAAGAATTCCATTTGTAAATTAGCTTGTAGCTATGTGCCAAAAGAAAATTAATAAAACTCGTTCGTAAAAAATATCAAAGATGAAACTGAAGAAGGATAAAGATGGAATCCATGATGACGTGTTCCCTGAATATGTCTTCTTTTGGCATGGGTTCTTTAAGTTGAACCTTGGTTGCTCACATAACTTATATCCGACAACAAAGACCAACCAATACAGATTTTCTCTCACTAGCATTTGGCAAGGTTGGTCTAGATGTACAAATTTCCTACCTAAGGTCTAACAGCTGGGGCAGCTCGTCCAATAGTTGGACCAAGGTATGGTTAAGATTAGTAGTGTAGTTGGATTCTTGCGATCATAGGTAGGAGTTTTAGTGACCATAAGGCCGGTCTTATGCTCAGACTCCGTTGCTAGTGATCGAGCACCCGAGACAAAGACCGAGCTCATGATCATTGAGGACATTATGGCAAGGATGAATACCCATGCAAAGGTTGAGAAATGGATCTTAGAATCCATTTTCAAGGTGTTTTTTTTTTTTTTTGGAAGAGGAAGGAGGAAGGTTTGCAATATTATTTTATTTTTCCATCATCAAATTAGAGGTTATCAAACCGCGACTTGGTTAGTTGGCAAATCATATATAGGATGAAACAAGCAAGTTAATTACTCCGTATATCACTATCAATTATATAGGGTGTGTTTCTCTATTAGATGTTGTAGGGGGTATTTAATTCATAATTAGCTCATTAAGTCATTAAGAAGAATCGGTTGTAATGCAATTAATAAGATCGAGCGATCATAACTTTATGTGGATTAACAAAGCCTGTGAACGTCATACATACATATGTAAGCAATGTGACATCATGTAGAGCATATGGCATATCGTAATTTTAATAGTACCTCTGTTCTTTTTTACTTGACTTATTTCTTTATCACGCTTGTCAATATAAAATTTTAAGGATCAATAACTTTAATTCTTCATAAGTAAAAATTATAAAAGTTATGATAGTACTTATTGAGACGAATTTAACAAGATCTTACACGAATATGTTTTTCCTTATATATTATTCACAAAAGATGGTCAAAGAAGGGGTGGTGAATAGTATAAAAGTTAAAATGGATCAAGTAAGAAAAAACGGAGGAAATAATTGTTAGTATGCAAACCAAACTAAACAATCCTAGTGTTTAATTTGACTAGGTCAATCTTCCAATTGAAGCTGAGTAGTTATATGAGAGCAAGTAAGGGTGGGTGGTAAGCTATATGTAGTACAAGCTAGTAAAGGGGAAAAAAAATTTACAAGCTAATAAAGGGAAAAAAAGATTATTGGGAGCAACTTGCAAGTGATCTTTACTTTTCGCGACTATGTGGTTCATGTGGAGTATCTGACGAGTATGTAGTACGAACTAGTTAATTTTCATATTAAACTTTTTATAAATCGACCCTTAAGTTGGATGTCTCATGGTTAAACCGATGGTAAATCAAGCTTATCAACATGTATTTGTTCCATCTCATAGTAAAGGCTATCAAATCGCGACTTGGTTCGTTGGCAAATTATGGGGTGAAACAAGCAAATTATTTCATTATCATTTATCAATAATGAATTGGACTTTTTGTGAAAAACTACCTTATATACTTCAAATTTTGTGAAAAATTACCTTATAAAAAAAATGTTGGAAGAAACTACCTTATAAAACACTAAATGTTGTAAGAAGTTACCTTTTGTTGGATTATTGCATTGAATAAGGGATGTTTAATGACCCATTTTCAATCATTTGTTTTCCTTTTCCCACCCAATTTCCCTGTAGCCCCCCTTATAACCCCTAATTACCCTTCTCTTTCATTGTTAAATCAAGCGTATGGTAGCAACTTATAACATTTAGTTTTTATAAAGTAGTTTCTTACAACAATTTTTTTATAAGGTAGTTTTCACAAAAATTGAAGTTTATAAGGTAGTTTTTCACAAAAATGAAATACCTTTGTTTCGGATGAAAACAATGGGACCTTCAGAAGGCCCTTTTGGTGGAAGAAGACTGGTCTTGGTCCAAGTGACGATTGGGCCAAGGATTTCCTACACAACACACACACGTAAACTAGTCTTGGGGGTGGTTGCCGAGGAAGGCCCCTCCGATGCTAAAGTCAGTTTAGTGTATTGAGAGTAAATGCTATGCAAGAGGCTGATTGTGGATATTTCTGAATGAATGATAAGTAAGACAATTGATGGCTTTTATACTTTTGCTCAACAGAGGAGGATTGGGCCCTTGAAGTCTGATGGGCTTGCCATGTTGACTGGGCTTTGTTGACTTTAGCATGCCTTAGAGGGTTGAACCTTACTTTGGGCTTTTATAATTAAATCACTTGGGCCGGTCCAATTAGGTTGACTGAATTGGACCCAAATAACTTGCCCCCCAGACCCGATTCGAAAGGATGACGGGTCGGGTTTTGACTTGCAACATGGAGGGAAGCAAATGATTGTAATTTGAAAAAGGAAATTAAACGGTTTATGATGTTATAACTGTCATTAGGGAAGATAATTGGTAAGGTAGAAAGTTTAGGGGGTAGTTAATTTAGGAACTTGTCTAATGACTGTGTTTAAAGGGAATTTAGTGGGATATTTGGCGGTTTTAAACTCTTGGAATTCTTGATTCCAATGAACCTATATAAACCGCCTTCTCCACCTTTTCTAATCTCTTTTCACAAACACACTTCCTGAAATTCGCACAAACCCTTAAAAACCCGATTTTCAATCTTCCTCATTTCCTGCAATTCCGAGCTTTTAAACTGAAATTTGTTGCTCCGCATCGATAAATCGGCAAATTTCGAGTTCAGAAGAGGTAATTTTTCTTGAAACTTGTTTGGATTTCGCTTGTTTTGAGAACTTTCCCCTTTTTCCCGATTTTCCACTTTCTGTAAAAATGGTTCGAGACCTGGATTTAGGAAAGAGACCAATTGAGGCTGAGGGAGAGGAAGCTTCTCAGCCGGGGGTCAGGCGCACTGTGCCATTAGGGCGGATGCCGCGCCTGAGCAATAGCGTCTCTCTTCCGAGACGAGAGGATATGGAATCTTCCGAGGAACCCCCCATTGCTGCGATACCACTAACTTCGGTGCCGTACCGAGGTTGGGAGGAGGCCAGCACCTCCGCCAATGGCTCAGCGCATGGGCCTTGTTGTTTTCCTGCCGAAGCCGTGGAATGGGATGCCCCATCCGAGAACAATGGGCTTGTAAACGTTGCCCCCTATGACTGGTGAGTTAAAGGGGATGCCCTCCATCATTTTGCCGAGCAAATTGAATTATTTTACGGCATTATGGAGAAAGACGGGTACTGGTGTCAGATGCCCGTCGCCGAGGATAGGATTCATAGACCCCCGCCTGGTTATGTCGGTGTGTATACCAGGCAGCTTCAATCTGGCCTTAGATTTCCTCTGCACCCATTTTTTGTACAAATATTGAATGGGTAAAACATTTCTTTGTGTCAACTGACCCCAGCTAGTATCCAAAGGGTTATGATATTTTTTGTGAGCCTGTCTTTTTTTACGGCTTTGACCCGAGTCTGGGCGTGTTCTGAAAACTGCATAAGCTGATGCCGAATCCGCAGTCTCATAAACGCCAGGCCCTAGTTGGTGGAGAATTTAAACCCAAAGGGGCTTCCTAACCACTTGGCCGAATGACACCTCTGACAAGGATTGGAGGGGTCAGTGGATATGGATTCGAGCCCCAGCCAAAGAAGGGCACCCGAACTACTTTGGTGGGCCGAGGTATTTTGAGAAGGCCTGATCCGAAGATGAGCATCCTCGGCCCTGATGAATTCTCAGCCGAAGAGAAGGAGTCGATGGCTCTCTTCGAAAAGAAGAAGAACCGAGGGGGGATTGGCCGAGAAGTTTATGTGCCGGAGACATGGCTCCCATGTTACCATTATATCTTCAAAGAGAAGATTTTAGCTGCTGTCGGCCTCAGCCGATAATATCAAGATGGTAAGAAGTTCGGCTGGGGCCGAAAGCCTTTACTTGCCTTTTTTACTTTTTTCTCTACTTGCTTATTTTCCTTTTCATGCAGAATAACCTAATTCTTTCGGTTTTTTCAGTGCTACACGAGGGAAATTGCGACTTGGAGTACAGGAGGCTTGGAATCAGTGCTTCTCGGCAAGTGACGAGGAACGCTCCTACTATTATTGTGCCTTCAGCTAGGGCCCCATCATAGCTTGAATTAGTTAAGCCAGCTGAGTACTCCAAGCAGAAGCCTTGGTATTTGAAGAGGGACCCCTTTTTTCTCTTAGGCCCCGAGGAACAAGCAGTCATTGCTGCTGACGCTGGAGTAACTTAGACTTGACAACCAATCTTACCACACATCTCATATACTTAGACTTGACAACCAATCTTACCACACATCTCCCCATACCTACTCACACAAATATGAATATTTCTCACTTTAGTTGTGAAAAATAAAAACAATAACGCTCATGTGTTTTCGGGGTGAAATATGAAGCCACTCAACCTAAGCATAGCATGCATATCAACTTCACACAACCGGCCTCTTTAGGCTTGCATAACAACTTTCTCCACTTCTAATGATTGATGCAATTACTGGTAGGCGTGTCGCGTACCTATCAAAAATAACCTAACAGACCAATACTAATGTAGACTGGCAAGTAAGGGTCGGATCCCAAGAGACTAAGGTTCAAAAATAATTAAATAGACTCGAATTTCTACTAAGCAAGAATCAATTATAATCAATTATCTACGGAACTAAGTATGAGAAGAATTCAAAAATAATCTAAATAAGATGATTAAATCAAGTACTTAAAACATCCAAGATCTAGTTTCACCATAATTATTATCAATGCAATTGTAATTCTACCCTTAACATACGATTTCAATCGAACGGGGAAAAGTAAACCCTAATAATTACAAGGATCTCTCTCGAGTATCAATGGCTTCCCTAATCAATCCTATTCTCATGGTATCATGCATATTAAAGACATTAAACACGTTACTCTCACTTCCCAATTATCAAACATAACTACTCTCGTGTTATGAATCAAACCCTAAATTAATTTACTCAAATCCGTTTATACCCAACTCTCGCTGTGATAAAAACAATGGAATAATCACAATACTATAGTTACGTCTAACCTAGCATTGGCATAATCACAATCAATTTAGCAATTCAATTGTTAAAGTTGTTTAAAAAATTTAAAGATTTAATTCATGCATCAATAATAATAGGGCTACACTAGATCTTGAATTAAAGAATCTACTCACACATGATTAAAGAAACAAAAATAATAATAAATAATGAAAACATAATTAAATAGCAAAGGATGAAAAATAAATACCAATTCTTGAATAAAATTGAAGGTAGAAAGCTTAAATCTTGAATCTTGAATTACAAAAAACTTAGAAAAATAATGGAGAACTAGTTCTTGATAATAGGAATTGAAAAAAAATAAAACTTAATAGATAATATGATAAACAAGGCTAAAAAGATATATATACAAGCCCAAAAAGATAAGAAAATCGGCCAAGCCTTGGCGCACAAAAATCCCAGGAGGCACGAACGTGCCTCTTCATAGGCACGGACGTGCCTCTTCATAGGCACGGACGTGCCTCTACGCGTAGCAAAATTGCTGCAGTTTCTGTCTTCCAGGCACGGACGTGCCTGATGCTGGGCACGGACGTGCCTACTTCTTTACCTAGGCACGGACGTGCCTTTTCTGCTAGGCACGGACGTGCCTCTTCTGCTAGGCACGGACGTGCCTAGGGTCTTCCTTTGGCGCAGCTTCTGGCACAGAGGCATGGACGTGCCTAATAGGGAGGCACGGCCGTGCCTACCTCTAAAATGCCATTTTCTTGACTTTTCTTCAATCTCCAAACTCCATGGGATTTGACTTACTTCATGGATCTATAATTCATCCAAATTAGGTCCATTATTCCTGAAAATTATCAAAAACAACAAAACTACCCATAAAAGCATCGGATTATCCAAACTAAAGCAAAATACGCCAAAACGGACTCAAATACTCAACTAAACTAACAAAACTAACTAAAAACCAACCGAATAATATACACAAAACACGACTTATCACCTTCCTATTGGCTCTGAGCGGAATGCTGAGCAAACAACACCTGTTTCTGAGCCCTACGTCCTAACCGTCGAAGACGAATTGCTGCTTAAGTCTTCGGAAAGCTTTTAACGCTTTCATTTGCTCTGGCTTTTATTCTTTTTACTTAGTATCGAATTTCATCTGCCTCACTCCTTCTACTTAGATTTTCAGCTTGTGAATTTTGTCTAAGTACTAAGCTTCGGCTTCGAGTTTTTTTTTTTTTTTTCTTTTTTTTTTCTTTTTTTTTTTTTTAATTACGATACCGATACCAATCCTTGCCCCCCTTGTTTCTCCTACTGCAGTCTGACGAAGAAGGAGGAAACAAGAATGACGCTGAAAAATCTAAGTCCTCTTCTTCGGACGAATCTTCAGAAGAAGACATGGCAGGCCGGGGAGGAGAAGAAGAAGAGCCGTTGGAAACCCGGGACAATTCCGGGATCTGAGCCTGTTTCCAAAAGACCTCGGCTGGTTTTAAGGAGGTTGCTGAAAGAGTTGATGACCCCAAAGTCTCCGATATTCCATCATCTGCTGGGAACTCTTTCAGAACCTTCCAGTCTGCTGACATGGGGTTTGAGTCTTCCCCCCTTGTAATTGTTCCAGAAGCTGTTAGGGACAGTCTGTAGTCTTGCCGAAACTTCGCAGTCGAGTTTTTTGGTGATCTGACTGGCCTTTCAGAATTGGAAGGGGCTAGGGTCTAGTCTGTTTGGGCAACTGCTAGAGTATCCAAGCCATTTGTGAAGGTTCTAGACCCCTTTGCTGAGAACCACATGCTGCTAATGCAGGTAACCTTATTTGAACCTTTTCATGAAGCTTGCTTTCTCTAAACCGGCCAACGCCAAAGCATAGGGACTCGGGCAGTCGTCTGCAGAATCTTGCGGTCTACGTGCTCTTAACTGATTAAAACGCCGCAACACTGCTTTTGCCTTATCTTTTGCTTCAGCTTGCCTTGTACAAACTTATTTTTGCTTATTTTAAGTTTATGTACTGACTTCAGCAGCTGTGTTTTCCGCTTGTGGGCGGCTGCCGATTTAGGATATCTTTGTGCTTGACATTTGAAATCCTCGTTTTTAATGTATTTGAAGTTTCTCTCAGTTTTTCTCTTCTATTGCCTGTTTTCCTGATTTATGTACTTAGTTGCTTTTCTGAATTTTTTCAAAATTTGTCTAAGTGTAGAACTTCGGCTTGAAGATATTCTTTGCTGAGAACTTCAGAATGTTCTGCAAGTACACTGTTTTGCTTTCATTCCCTTAACCTTGCTCCTTCAGAATGTTCTGACCAGTATGTATATATGTATAAGCTAGTACAACTAAGGAAGGTGGTAAAAAAAGATTGGGTGAAACATTTTAAGTGATATTTACTTTTTAGGAGTATGTGGGGTATATGACGAGTTATGATTTTGTTTGTTGTAAGATTTGTTTAATACTCTATATACCGAACTTTACACTAGAAGTATTGTAAGATTCTATCTCTAGAATAAGATCTATCTCATCTATATCATACGTCTCTTAAGAGACAATCTCATTTAATTATATCAATGAAGCCTCTGAATATATGCATGTAACGTTTTTATTCAATATTTCGTATTTACTTTATAGCTTTTTTGTTGCCTTCAGGCCCGTTTCTAAGATTTTGGTGGCCTAGGACGAACATATAATTTGAGGCCCTATTAGTTTTTATAATCATAATTTTTTAACTTGTAGGGTATGCAAAACAAAAGATTAACCGCTTCAATTTTAACTCCCCGCGTCAAATTTGAGAAATAAAAGACAAAGATAACAAAGTTCTCAAAAAATGAATTAAAAAAAAATCGTTTCTCTTTCATATATAGCCGTGAAAAATATGAAAAAGAAAAGAACTAAAAATATTTTTTTACTTTTGCTCACTCCATCTAATATACTACGTACAATTTAGGAGTTAAAGCATAAAAAATAAAAAATAAAAAATAACGCTCTTAATTTGTTAACATTTTCTCTCGCCAAAAATCCTATCTTTACACAAGTGCATCAATTGCATTCAAATATTCAATCAGTTTATTTTATCTAAATTAAAATTCAAATTAACAACAATCACAACATAGCTTATCTTAATGAGAAAAAAACAAAGGTACTGTAAAATTTTTGTGTAAAATTTGAAAATGGAAAAAAAAATAAATAAATTAGCATAAACCTTACAATAATAGATAGCGATTCGGTGAAACTATAAAGAGCGAAGACAGGAGACTTATAAACTTTTCACCCAAATTTAGATAAACAAATGGAACCAATCAAACTAATCAAGAAATTAAGAAAATTAAATAATTGCAAGAAGAAAAATTTGTACCGGAGAATCATTAATTTTAAAGGAGGATTAAATATCATACTTCCTCCGTTCCTAATTAGATGATACGTTTATTTTATCACGTTTATCAACGCACAATTTAACGATTTATATCTCCCATTATCAACATTGTAAAATTATAAAAAGTGAATACTAACAAAATATACATTAAGACGATTAAAACAAAATCCCACATGACTATATTTTATCGTAACTACAAATCATAAAAGCTAGTCAAAGTGTTGTTTGTGAATAATGCAAAAGTCAAACTGTGTCATCTAAAAAAGAACGAAGGAAGTATAATTGAAGCTTTCTTGTAGAAAATTGAGACGATATATCACTGTTTATAATAATTTTCATCTTCAATTGATATAATTAGGGAATAGAGATTTATATGAAAAGACAATGAATACGGTCAGAATTTGGAAAGAGGGAAAGAAAGTGAGATATGGGGAATTTTTGAATGATTATTATAGGTATGAATAAATTCAGTTTTGGAAACTGAATATTACAATATGTGCGAAAATCAAGGGTGAATAAAACCAAAGAGAAAGAAACGTTTAATATATACTCCATATCTTGATAAAAACTGATATTTTAGTCTTTAGTCTCTTTATAGCTTTGTATTTTTAGGGGTCTTGGCTTTAACTAAAATTGGGCTTCCTAACAATGGGCCCAAGGCAGACGGCCCACTGCCCTGCCCTTGTTACGGGCCTGGTTACCTTTACGATGAACCAAACTATAAAACAAAACATCTCGTATAGAACAGTACATACATCCAAAATAAATATTTCTGTTGCTTCAGCATTGATGCCATGGAAGTAGGGGTTGGCAGAATCCATGCCACATGTTTTAGTAGAAGTTGAACTTTCGACCCTCTGAGGACAAGTTGGTTGATCACTAGTAGTCTGGAGTTGTGAGTTCCTTAAAACTATTCAAGCAAATATGTGACTAAGCTTGAATATAGTACCTCGTCAAATTACATCTACACGTTGAATTTAGCACTATTCAAAAACTTCAATTTGATCATTGTTTGCAAGTTACAATGTTACATATAAGATATGTATATAGTTATGTGGGATCAGGATCCTATTAGATTTGTTTTAATATGCGTTTTGTGAATATTAACTTTTAATTTTTTTTTTATAAATATGACATTTACAATATATATGCTCATAGATTATTAATAAGCTTTGTCAAAAAAAAAACAATTAATAATAATAATAATAAATTGTGTTTTATTGAAGAGCAATAATAATGACTTACACTCACTCTAATATAGCGCAAATAAGACAAGAAATAAAACAAACAACAACAATCAAACCAAACCAAATCACATTAGCTTATTCTAGCTTATTAGAAATTAAAAGCAAACATAACATCAACCTAAGCTAGTTCACCCTTTGTTCATAAGTGTTTCGGTATGAAAATAATAGGACCTTCGGCAGGCCCTTTTCAAGGGAGAAGACTGATCTCGGACCAATTGATGAATGGGCTGAGGGTTTCCTGCACAACAAAGCACACGTAAACTTCTCCCTGAATTCACTAATACCCTTAAGAATCGCATTTCCTTTTCTCCCTTATTCACTACAATTCCAAGATTTATACCAAAATTCACTGCTCCAAACGAATAGATCGACAAATTACGAGTCTGATAAAGGTAATTTTTCCCAAAACTTGTTCGGATTTCCTTGTTTTTCCAAAGTTTTCTCCTTTTTCTGGATTTCTTGATTTTCGAAAAAATATGGTTCAAGACCGAGGAAAGAGACCATTGGTTGCTGAGGAGGAGGAGAGGGTTCCTCCATTGGGTGCTCAGTGTAGCCAGCCACTTGGGCAAATGCCGCCCTTGAGTAGCTGAACTTCTCTCCCTAATAGAGAGGAAAGGGTTTCTTCAGGGGAACCTCCCATTGCTGAGATACCACTGGCTTCGGTGCCTTACCGAGGGTTGGGAAGAGGCATGCACTTCCAGTGGCTTAGCGCATGGGTCTCGACGGCTGCCCTCTAGGGCCATTGAATGGTACAACCCATCCAAGAACTTTGGGTTGATGAATGATGTTCCCTATGACTGGTGGGTCAATGGGAATTCCCTTCATTGCTTTGCCGAACAAATCAAAGTATTCTACGACATAATGAAGGAAGACGGGTATTGGTGTCAAATGCCCGTAGCCAAGGACAAAATTCACAGGCCCCCTCCTAGTTATCTTGGAGCGTATACCATGCAGATTCATTTTAGGGTGAGGTTCCCTTTGTATTCGTTCATCGTACAAGTGCTGAATGGGTACAACATTTCGTTGTGCCAATTAACCCCGGTCAGCATCCGAAGAGTTATGACATTTCTTTGGGTCTGTCTCTTCTACGGATTTGAGCCGAGCATTCATGTATTCCGAAAGTTGCATAAGCTGATGCCGAATCAACAATCTGATGAGCACCATGGCCCTGGATAGTGGAGGATTGAGACCCAAAGAGGGTACTTGACCACTTGGCCGAATGACACATCCGATAAGGATTAGAGGGGCTAGTGGATATGGATTCAAGGTCTTGCCGAGGAGGATCACCCGAAATATTTTTGGAAGGCCTAGGCATCTTAGAATGCCAAATCCGAAAATCAAAGACATCGCCCCAGATGATTTCACAGCCGAAGAGAAGGAGTTGTTGACTCTCTTAAAAAAAAAAAAAAGAATCCAGGGGCACTGACCGAATAACTTTTGTACCAGAGATTTAGCTACCCTATTATCACTATATCTTCAAGGAGAAGATATTAGTTGCTGTCGGCCTCAGCCGAAAGTACCAAAATGGTAAGAAGCTCGGTTGGGGCCGAAGGCCTTTGCTTTTATTTTTTATTTTTCTTTCTGATTTTATTTGCTTCTTCTTCATGCAGAATAATTTTTTTCTTTCGGTTTTTCAGAGCTTCACGAAGGTAATTGGGGCCTTGACTACAGAAAACTTGGTATCAACACTGCTCGGCAAGTGACACGGAACGCCCCGGCCATAACCGGTCCTTCGGCTAGGGCCCCTTCACTGCGCCCCTCGATGCGAGAGATTGTCTAAGCCAGCCGAATACTCCAAGCAAAAATGGTTCTTGAAGAGGGACCCATTTTTCTTGTTGGGCCCAGAAGAACAAGCTGTTGTTGTTGCTACTAGCGTACAAGCTAAGGTTTTTGCAAGAAATCCGAGCAGAGTTGAGCCGCGAACTTTCGTTGCTGAAACGTGCTCAGCGCTGAAGACGAGCAGCTGCTTAAGACCTCGGTGAGTCTTAGCCTATTTTCAGTTTTTTCTTTTTCTTTTTCTCCTTGCCTTGCTTTTTCTTCTTATATTTTTCAACTTGTGAAAATTTTTCCAAGTGCTAAGCTTCGGCTGCCTTGCTCCTTCTACTTAGATTTTTCAACTTGTGAAAATTTTTCTAAGTACTAAGCTTCGGCTTGAAGTTGTTTGTTTATTTATTTATTTATTTATTTATTTTTTTACTGATATCATTCTTTGCCCCCTGTCTCTTTCTACTGCAGTCTGACGAAGGAGAAGGAGACAAGAGAGAGGCTGATAAAGCACCATCATCTTCTTCAGACGAATCTTCGGCTGAAGATATGGCTGGTCAACAAAGAAGGAGAGCTGTTGTAAACCCAAGACAGTTCCCGGTTGCTGAGCCCCCAACTAAAAGACCTCGGTTGGATAAGGACCAGGACGAGGTGGCCAAAGAGAAAACTCTTCCTCCTCCTCCCAAAAATGAGGAGGAAGAAGTTCAGCAAAGGACTCCTCCTATCACAAGGTCTTCTCCGTCTCCTTGGCACGTGGGGCTGAACCTTTCGCTGATGATGAGGTTCAAAAAGAGGCTGATGCACTAATTGTACAGCTTGCCGAGGACGATGATGTTCAAATTCTGGATAGGAGGCCTGAAAACTTTAAGGAAGCCGAGGAAAGAGTTGATGATCCCAACACTTATGGCGTTCCATCAACTTTTGCTGGGAACTCTTTCCTAACCTTCCACTCTTCGGACATGGGGTTTGAGTCAGCCCCACTTTTAATTGTTCTAGAAGCTGTTAGGAACAACATGCCGTCTCACCGAAACTAAGCTGTTGAGTTTTTTTGGTGACTTTTCTGGCCTTTCAGAACTGGAAAGGGCTAGGGTTTGTTCTCTTCGGGCAGCTGCTGGAGTGTCCGAACCTTTTGTGAGGGTGCTAGACCCTTTCGCTGAGAATCCAAGCTGCTAATGCAGGTAGCCTGTTCTTACTTAAACTTTTCTGTTTTAAGTGCTTTTGCTTCCTTTTCATTATGCTTGTTTTTCTCAAATTTTTGCCAAGTCCTTTTCCTCGGCTAACTTATCTTCGAACCTTGTAGGTCGTTCACAACCACGTTATGGTTGCTGGTTTGAACGAGGAATTGAAGAATAAAGCTGAGGAGGCTGATTGCTTAGCTCGGCTGGCTGAACTCAAGAGCAAGAAGGCAGAAGAAGAATTTGCGGCAAGCCAGTCTCAGATGGACGAAATGGTGGCCAGTTTCCGCAACTTCTACCGAGAGATTGAGCAAACCATATTTCCTTGGATAAAAGAAGGCCAAGCCCTAATCCAGAAA
>NW_018745558.1:0-80969 GCF_001683475.1 Chenopodium quinoa
AGTTTCATTTAAACAATTAGCTTCGTTGAATTCGTTTGACTTTTATTCGATTAAAAAAGCTTTGTTTGAATGTGTTTGACTTTTATTTGATTCAAAAAGCATTGTTTGAATGTCTTTGAATTTTCTTTGATTTCAAAAGCTTTGTTTAAATGTGTTTGACTTTCATTTGATTCAATTAGCTTCGTTAAATGCGTTTGACTTTCATTGGATTCAAAACGTTTTGTTTGAATGTGTTTGACTTTCATATGATTCTTAAAGCTTTGTTTGAATGTGTCTGATTCATTTGATTCAAAAGCTTTGTTTGAATATGTTTGAATGTGTTTGACTTTCATTTGATTCAAAAAGCTTAGTTTAAATGTGTTTTAATTTCATTTTATTCAAAAAGCTTTGTTTGAATGTATTTAACTCTCATTTCATTGTAAAAGATTTGTTTTAATGTGTTAAATTTAAACTTTCATTTCATTTAAAAAGCTTTGTTTGAATATGTTTGAATGTGTTTGACTTTCATTTTATTCAAAAAGCTTAGTTTAAATGTTTTTTATTTCATTTCATTCAAAAAGCTTTGTTTGAATGTATTTGACTCTCTTTTGATTGAAAAAGCTTTATTTTAATATGTTTAACTTTCTTTCATTTGAAAAACTTTGTTTGAATACACTTGACTTTTATTCGATTCAAAAAGCTTTGTTTGAATGTGTTTGACTTTCATTTGATTCAAAACGCTTTGTTTGAGTGCGTTTGACTTTAATTTGATTCAATGAGCTTCGTTGAAAGCATTTGACTTTCATTCTATTCAAAAAGCTTTGTTTGATATGTTTTGACTTTCATTTGATTTAAAAAGCATTGTATGAATGTGGTTGAATTTCATTTGATTCAAAATATTTGTTTGAATGTGCTTTACTTTAATTTGATTCAATTGGCTTCATTTAGTGCATTTGACTTTCATTCAACTCAAAAAGCTTTGTTTGAATGTGCTTGACTTTCATTTGATTTAAAAAGAATTGTCTGAATGTTATTGAGTTTCATTTAATTCAATTAGCTTCGTTGAATTCGTTTGACTTTTATTCGATTAAAAAAGATTTGTTTGAATGTGTTTGACTTTTATTTGATATAAAAAGCATTGTTTAAATGTCTTTGAATTTTCTTTGATTTCAAAAGCTTTGTTTAAATGTGTTTGATGTTCATTTGGTTCAATTAGCTTCGTTGAATGCATTTCACTTTCATTGGATTCAAAACGTTTTGTTTGAATGTGTTTGACTTTCATATGATTCTTTAAGCTTTGTTTGAATGTGTTTGATTCATTTGATCCAAAAAGCTTTGTTTGAATATGTTTGAATGTGTTTGACTTTCAATTGATTCAAAAAGCTTAGTTTAAATGTGTTTTAATTTCATATTATTTAAAAAGCTTTGTTTTAATGTATTTGACTCTCATTTCATTGTAAAAGATTTGTTTTAATGTGTTAAATTAAACTTTTATTTCATTTAAAAAGCTCTGGTTAAATATGTTTGAATGTGTTGACTTTCATTTTATTCAAAAAGCTTAGTTTAAATGTTTTTTAATTTCACTTCATTCAAAAGGCTTTGTTTGAATGTATTTGACTCTCTTTTGATTGAAAAAAGCTTTATTTTAATATGTTTAACTTTCTTTCATTTGAAAAACTTTTGTTTGAATACACTTGACTTTTTATTCGATTCAAAAAGCTTTGTTTGAATGTGTTTGACTTTCATTTGATTCAAAACGCTTTGTTTGAGTGTGTTTGACTTTAATTTGATTCAATGAGCTTCGTTGAAAGCATTTGACTTTCATTCTATTCAAAAAGCTTTGTTTGATATGTTTGACTTTCATTTGATTTAAAAAGCATTGTATGAATGTGGTTGAATTTCATTTGATTCAAAATATTTGTTTGAATGTGTTTTACTTTAATTTGATTCAATTGGCTTCATTTAGTGCATTTGACTTTCATTCAACTCAAAAAGCTTTGTTTGAATGTGCTTGACTTTCATTTGATTTAAAAAGAATTGTCTGAATGTTATTGAGTTTCATTTAATTCAATTAGCTTCGTTGAATTCGTTTGACTTTTATTCGATTAAAAAAGCTTTGTTTGAATGTGTTTTGACTTTTATTTGATATAAAAAGCATTGTTTAAATGTCTTTGAATTTTCTTTGATTTCAAAAGCTATGTTTAAATGTGTTTGATGTTCATTTGATTCAATTAGCTTCGTTGAATGCATTTGACTTTCATTGGATTCAAAACGTTTTTGTTTGAAATGTGTTTGACTTTCATATGATTCTTTAAGCTTTGTTTGAATGTGTTTGATTCATTTGATCCAAAAAGCTTTGTTTGAATATGTTTGAATGTGTTTGACTTTCAATTGATTCAAAAAGCTTAGTTTAAATGTGTTTTAATTTCATATTATTTAAAAAGCTTTGTTTTAATGTATTTTGACTCTCATTTCATTGTAAAAGATTTGTTTTAATGTGTTAAATTAAACTTTCATTTCATTTAAAAAGCTTTGTTTGAATATGTTTGAATGTGTTTGACTTTCATTTTATTCAAAAAGCTTAGTTTAAATGTTTTTTTAATTTCATTTCATTCAAAAAGCTTTGTTTGAATGTATTTGACTCTCTTTTGATGAAAAAGCTTTATTTTAATATGATTCAAAACGCTTTGTTTGAGTGCGTTTGACTTTAATGTGATTCAATGAGCTTCGTTGAAAGCATTTGACTTTCATTCTATTCAAAAAGCTTTGTTTGATATGTTTGACTTTCATTTGATTTAAAAAGCATTGTATGAATGTGGTTGACTTTCATTTGATTCAAAATTTTTGTTTGAATGTGTTTTACTTTAATTTGATTCAATTGGCTTCATTTATTGCATTTGACTTTCATTCAACTCAAAAATCTTTGTTTGAATATATTTGACTTTCATTTGATTCAAAAAGACTTGTCTGAATGTTATTGAGTTTCATTTAATACAATTAGCTTCGTTAAATTCGTTTGACTTTTATTCGATTAAAAAGCTTTGTTTGAATGTGTTTGACTTTTATTTGATTCAAAAAGCATTGTTTGAATGTCTTTGAATTTTCTTTGATTTCGAAAGCTTTGTTTAAATGTGTTTGACTTTCATTGATTCAATTAACTTCGTTAAATGCGTTTGAGTTTCGTTGAATTCAAAACGTTTTATTTGAATGTGTTTGACTTTCATATGATTCTTAAAGCTTTGTTTGAATGTGTCTGATTCATTTGCTTCAAAAAGCTTTGTTTGAATATGTTTGAATGTGTGTGACTTTCAATTGATTCAAAAAGCTTAGTTTAAATGTGTTTTTAATTTCATTTTATTCAAAAAGCTTTGTTTGAATGTATTTAACTCTCATTTCATTGTAAAAGATTTGTTTTACTGTGTTAAATTAAACTTGCATTTCATTTAAAAAGCTTTGTTTGAATATGTTTGAATGTGTTTGACTTTCATTTTATTCAAAAAGCTTAGTTTAAATGTTTTTTAATTTCATTTCATTCAAAAAGCTTTGTTTGAATGTATTTGACTCTCTTTTGATTGAAAAAGCTTTATTTTAATATGTTTAACTTTCTTTCATTTGAAAAACTTTATTTGAATACACTTGACTTTTATTCAATTCAAAAAGCTTGGTTTGAATGTGTTTTACTTTCATTTGATTTAAAACGCTTTGTTTGAGTGCGTTTGACTTTAGTTTGATTCAATGAGCTTCGTTGAAAGCATTTGACTTTCATTCGATTCAAAAGCTTTGTTTGATATGTTTGACTTTCATTTGATTTAAAAAGCATTGTATGAATGTGGTCGACTTTCATTTGATTAAAAATATTTGTTTGAATGTGTTTATACTTTAATTTGATTCAATTGGCTTCATTTAGTGCATTTGACTTTCATTCAACTCAAAAAGCTTTGTTTGAATGTGCTTGACTTTCATTTGATTTAAAAAGACTTGTCTGAATGTTATTGAGTTTCATTTAATTCAATTAGCTTCGTTGAATTCGTTTGACTTTTATTTGATTAAAAAAGCTTTGTTTGAATGTGTTTGACTTTTATTTGATATAAAAAGCATTGTTTGAATGTCTTTGAATTTTCTTTGATTTCAAAAGCTTTGTTTAAATGTGTTTGATGTTCATTTGATTCAATTAGCTTCGTTGAATGTATTTGACTTTCATTGGATTCAAAACGTTTTGTTTGAATGTGTTTGACTTTCATATGATTCTTAAAGCTTTGTTTGAATGTGTTTGATTCATTTGATCCAAAAAGCTTTGTTTGAATATGTTTGAATGTGTTTGACTTTCAATTGATTCAAAAAGCTTAGTTTAAATGTGTTTTAATTTCATATTATTTTAAAAAGCTTTGTTTTAATGTATTTGACTCTCATTTCATTGTAAAAGATTTGTTTTAATGTGTTAAATTAAACTTTTATTTCATTTAAAAAGCTCTGGTTGAATATGTTTGAATGTGTTTGACTTTCATTTTATTCAAAAAGCTTTGTTTGAATGTATTAGACTCTCATTTGATTGAAAAAGGTTTAGTTTAATATTTTTAACTTTATTTCATTTGAAAAACTTTATTTGAATACACTTGACTTTTATTCAATTCAAAAAGCTTGGTTTGAATGTGTTTTACTTTCATTTGATTTAAAACGCTTTGTTTGAGTGCGTTTGACTTTAGTTTGATTCAATGAGCTTCGTTGAAAGCATTTGACTTTCATTCGATTCAAAAAGCTTTGTTTGATATGTTTGACTTTCATTTGATTTAAAAAGCATTGTATGAATGTGGTCGACTTTCATTTGATTAAAAATATTTGTTTGAATGTGTTATACTTTAATTTGATTCAATTGGCTTCATTTAGTGCATTTGACTTTCATTCAACTCAAAAAGCTTTGTTTGAATGTGCTTGACTTTCATTTGATTTAAAAAGACTTGTCTGAATGTTATTGAGTTTCATTTAATTCAATTAGCTTCGTTGAATTCGTTTGACTTTTATTCGATTAAAAAAGCTTTGTTTGAATGTGTTTGACTTTTATTTGATATAAAAAGCATTGTTTGAATGTCTTTGAATTTTCTTTGATTTCAAAAGCTTTGTTTAAATGTGTTTGATGTTCATTTGATTCAATTAGCTTCGTTGAATGTATTTGACTTTCATTGGATTCAAAACGTTTTGTTTGAATGTGTTTGACTTTCATATGATTCTTAAAGCTTTGTTTGAATGTGTTTGATTCATTTGATCCAAAAAGCTTTGTTTGAATATGTTTGAATGTGTTTGACTTTCAATTGATTCAAAAAGCTTAGTTTAAATGTGTTTTAATTTCATATTATTTAAAAAGCTTTGTTTTAATGTATTTGACTCTCATTTCATTGTAAAAGATTTGTTTTAATGTGTTAAATTAAACTTTTATTTCATTTAAAAAGCTCTGGTTGAATATGTTTGAATGTGTTTGACTTTCATTTTATTCAAAAAAGCTTTGTTTGAATGTATTAGACTCTCATTTGATTGAAAAAGGTTTAGTTTAATATTTTTAACTTTATTTCATTTGAAAAACTTTATTTGAATACACTTGACTTTTATTCAATTCAAAAAGCTTGGTTTGAATGTGTTTTACTTTCATTTGATTTAAAAACGCTTTGTTTGAGTGCGTTTGACTTTAGTTTGATTCAATGAGCTTCGTTGAAAGCATTTGACTTTCATTCTATTCAAAAAGCTTTGTTTGATATGTTTGACTTTCATTTGATTTAAAAAGCATTGTATGAATGTGGTTGACTTTCATTTGATTCAAAATATTTGTTTGAATGTTTTTTACTTTAATTTGATTCAATTGGCTTCATTTAGTGCATTTGACTTTCATTTAACTCAAAAATCTTTGTTTGAATATATTTGACTTTCATTTGATTCAAAAATACTTGTCTGAATGTTATTGAGTTTAATTTAAAACAATTAGCTTCGTTGAATTCGTTTGGTTTTTATTCGATTAAAAAAGCTTTTTTTGAATGTGTTTGACTTTCATTTGATATAAAAAGCATTGTTTGAATGTCTTTGAATTTTCTTTGATTTCAAAAGCTTTGTTTAAATGTGTTTGACTTTCATTTGATTTAATTAGCTTCGTTAAATGCGTTTGACTTTCATTGGATTCAAAACGTTTTGTTTGAATGTGTTTGACTTTCATATGATTCTTAAAGCTTTGTTTGAATGTGTCTGATTCCTTTGATTCAAAAAGCTTTGTTTGAATATGTTTGAATGTGTTTGACTTTCATTTGATTTAAAAAGCTTAGTTTAAATGTGTTTTTAATTTCATTTTATTCAAAAAGCTTTGTTTGAATGTATTTAACTCTCATTTTATTGGAAAAGATTTGTTTTACTGTGTTAAATTAAACTTTCATTTCATTTAAAAAGCTTTGTTTGAATATGTTTGAATGTGTTTGACTTTCATTTTATTCAAAAAGCTTAGTTTAAATGTTTTTTAATTTCATTTCATTCAAAAAGCTTTGTTTGAATGTATTTGACTCTCTTTTGATTGAAAAAGCTTTATTTTAATATGTTTAACTTTCTTTCATTTGAAAAACTTTGTTTGAATACACTTGACTTTTATTCGATTCAAAAAGCTTTGTTTGAATGTGTTTGACTTTCATTTGATTCAAAACGCTTTGTTTGAGTGCGTTTGACTTTAATTTGATTCAATGAGCTTCGTTGAAAGCATTTGACTTTCATTCTATTCAAAAAGCTTTGTTTGATATGTTTGACTTTCATTTGATTTAAAAAGCATTGTATGAATGTGGTTGAATTTCATTTGATTCAAAATATTTGTTTGAATGTGTTTTACTTTAATTTGATTCAATTGGCTTCATTTAGTGCATTTGACTTTCATTCAACTCAAAAAGCTTTGTTTGAATGTGCTTGACTTTCATTTGATTTAAAAAGAATTGTCTGAATGTTATTGAGTTTCATTTAATTCAATTAGCTTCGTTGAATTCGTTTGACTTTTATTCGATTAAAAAAGCTTTGTTTGAAGGTGTTTGACTTTTATTTGATATAAAAAGCATTGTTTAAATGTGTTTGAATTTTCTTTGATTTCAAAAGCTTTGTTTAAATGTGTTTGATGTTCATTTGATTCAATTAGCTTCGTTGAATGCATTTGACTTTCATTGGATTCAAAACGTTTTGTTTGAATGTGTTTGACTTTCATATGATTCTTTAAGCTTTGTTTGAATGTGTTTGATTCATTTGATCCAAAAAGCTTTGTTTGAATATGTTTGAATGTGTTTGACTTTCAATTGATTCAAAAAGCTTAGTTTAAATGTGTTTTAATTTCATATTATTTAAAAAGCTTTGTTTTAATGTATTTGACTCTCATTTCATTGTAAAAGATTTGTTTTAATGTGTTAAATTAAACTTTTATTTCATTTAAAAAGCTCTGGTTGAATATGTTTGAATGTGTTGACTTTCATTTTATTCAAAAAGCTTAGTTTAAATGTTTTTTAATTTCACTTCATTCAAAAAGCTTTGTTTGAATGTATTAGACTCTCATTTGATTAAAAAAGCTTTAGTTTAATATTTTTAACTTTATTTCATTTGAAAAACTTTGTTTGAATGCACTTGACTTTTATTCGATTCAAAAAGCTTGGTTTGAATGTGTTTTACTTTCATTTGATTTAAAACGCTTTGTTTGAGTGCGTTTGACTTTAGTTAGATTCAATGAGCTTCGTTGAAAGCATTTGACTTTCATTCGATTCAAAAAGCTTTGTTTGATATGTTTGACTTTCATTTGATTTAAAAAGCATTGTATGAATGTGGTTGACTTTCATTTGATTAAAAATATTTGTTTGAATGTGTTTTACTTTAATTTGATTCAATTGGCTTCATTTAGTGCATTTGACTTTCATTCAACTCAAAAAGCTTTGTTTGAATGTGCTTGACTTTCATTTGATTTAAAAAGACTTGTCTGAATGTTATTGAGTTTCATTTAATTCAATTAGCTTTGTTGAATTCCTTTGACTTTTATTCGATTAAAAAAGCTTTGTTTGAATGTGTTTAACTTTTATTTGATATAAAAAGCATTGTTTGAATGTCTTTTAATTTTCTTTGATTTCAAAAGCTTTGTTTAAATGTGTTTGATGTTCATTTGATTCAATTAGCTTCGTTGAGTGCATTTAACTTTCATTGGATTCAAAACGTTTTTTTTTAATGTGTTTGACTTTCATATGATTCTTAAAGCTTTGTTTGAATGTGTTTGATTCATTTGATCCAAAAAGCTTTGTTTGAATATGTTTGAATGTGTTTGACTTTCAATTGATTCAAAAAGCTTAGTTTAAATGTGTTTTAATTTCATATTATTTAAAAAGGTTTGTTTTAATGTATTTGACTCTCATTTCATTGTAAAAGATTTGTTTTAATGTGTTAAATTAAACTTTCATTTCATTTAAAAAGCTTTGGTTGAATATGTTTGAATGTGTTTGACTTTCATTTTATTCAAAAACCTTAGTTTAAATGTTTTTTAATTTCCTTTCATTCAAAAAGCTTTGTTTGAATGTATTTGACTATCTTTTGATTGAAAAAGCTTTATTTTAATAAGTTTTACTTTCTTTCATTTAAAAAACTTTGTTTGAATACACTTGACTTTTAATCGATTCAAAAAGCTTTGTTAGAATGAGTTTGACTTTCATTTGATTCAAAACGCTTTGTTTGAGTGCGTTTGACTTTAATGTGATTCAATGAGCTTCGTTGAAAGCATTTGACTTTCATTCTATTCAAAAAGCTTTGTTTGATATGTTTGACTTTCATTTGATTTAAAAAGCATTGTATGAATGTGGTTGACTTTCATTTGATTCAAAATTTTTGTTTGAATGTGTTTTACTTTAATTTGATTCAATTGGCTTCATTTAGTGCATTTGACTTTCATTCAACTCAAAAATCATTGTTTGAATATATTTGACTTTCATTTGATTCAAAAAGACTTGTCTGAATGTTATTGAGTTTCATTTAATACAATTAGCTTCGTTGAATTCGTTTGACTTTTATTCGATTAAAAAAGCTTTTTTTGAATGTGTTTGACTTTTATTTGAATCAAAAAGCATTGTTTGAATGTCTTTGAATTTTCTTTGATTTCGAAAGCTTTGTTTAAATGTGTTTGACTTTCATTGATTCAATTAACTTCGTTAAATGCGTTTGATTTTCGTTGAATTCAAAACGTTTTGTTTGAATGTGTTTGACTTTCATATGATTCTTAAAGCTTTGTTTGAATGTGTCTGATTCATTTGCTTCAAAAAGCTTTGTTTGAATATGTTTGAATGTGTTTGACTTTCAATTGATTCAAAAAGCTTAGTTTAAATGTGTTTTAATTTCATTTTATTCAAAAAGCTTTGTTTGAATGTATTTAACTCTCATTTCATTGTAAAAGATTTGTTTTACTGTGTTAAATTAAACTTTCATTTCATTTAAAAAGCTTTGGTTGAATATGTTTGAATGTGTTTGACTTTCATTTTATTCAAAAAGCTTAGTTTAAATGTTTTTTAATTTCATTTCATTCAAAAAGCTTTGTTTGAATGTATTTGACTCTCTTTTGATTGAAAAAGCTTTATTTTAATAAGTTTTACTTTCTTTCATTTAAAAAACTTTGTTTGAATACACTTGACTTTTAATCGATTCAACAAGCTTTGTTAGAATGAGTTTGACTTTCATTTGATTCAAAACGCTTTGTTTGAGTGCGTTTGACTTTAATGTGATTCAATGAGCTTCGTTGAAAGCAGTTGACTTTCATTCTATTCAAAAAGTTTTGTTTGAATGTATTAGACTCTCATTTGATTGAAAACGCTTTATTTTAATATTTTTAACTTTATTTCAATTGAAAAAATTTGTTTGAGTACACTTGACTTTTATTCGATTCAAAAAGCTTTGTTTGAATGTGTTTGACTTTCATTTGATTCAAAACGCTTTGTTTGAGTGCGTTTGACTTTAATTTGATTCAATGAGCTTCGTTGAAATCATTTGACTTTCATTCTATTCAAAAAGTTTTGTTTGATATGTTTGACTTTCATTTGATTTAAAAAGCATTGTATGAATGTGGTTGACTTTCATTTGATTCAAAATATTTGTTTGAATGTGTTTTACTTTAATTTGATTCAATTGGCTTCATTTAGTGCATTTGACTTTCATTCAACTCAAAAATCTTTGTTTGAATATATTTGACTTTCATTTGATTTAAAAAGACTTGTCTGAATGTTATTGAGTTTCATTTAATACAATTAGCTTCGTTCAATTTGTTTGACTTTTATTCGATTAAAAAAGCTTTGTTTGAATGTGTTTGACTTTTATTTGATTCAAAAAGCATTGTTTGAATGTCTTTGAATTTTCTTTGATTTCAGAAGCTTTGTTTAAATGTGTTTGATATTCATTTGATTCAATTAACTTCGTTAAATGCGTTTGAGTTTCGTTGAATTCAAAACGTTTTGTTTGAATGTGTTTGACTTTCATATGATTCTTAAAGCTTTGTTTGAATGTGTCTGATTCATTTGCTTCAAAAAGCTTTGTTTGAATATGTTTGAATGTGTTTGACTTTCATTTGATTCAAAAAGCTTAGTTTAAATGTGTTTTAATTTCATTTTATTCAAAAAGCTTTGTTTGAATGTATTTAACTCTCATTTCATTGTAAAAGATTTGTTTTACTGTGTTAAATTAAACTTTCATTTCATTTAAAAAGCTTTGTTTGAATATGTTTGAATGTGTTTCACTTTCATTTTATTCAAAAAGCTTAGTTTAAATGTTTTTTAATTTCATTTCATTCAAAAAGCTTTGTTTGAATGTATTTGACTCTCTTTTGATTGAAAAAGCTTTATTTTAATAAGTTTTACTTTCTTTCATTTAAAAAACTTTGTTTGAATACACTTGACTTTTAATCGATTCAAAAAGCTTTGTTAGAATGAGTTTGACTTTCATTTGATTCAAAACGCTTTGTTTGAGTGCGTTTGACTTTAATGTGATTCAATGAGCTTCGTTGAAAGCATTTGACTATCATTCTATTCAAAAAGCTTTGTTTGATATGTTTGACTTTCATTTGATTTAAAAAGCATTGTATGAATGTGGTTGACTTTCATTTGATTCAAAATATTTGTTTGAATGTGTTTTACTTTAATTTGATTCAGTTGGCTTCATTTAGTGCATTTGACTTTCATTCAACTCAAAAATCTTTGTTTGAATATATTTTACTTTCATTTGATTCAAAAAGACTTGTCTGGATGTTATTGAGTTTCATTTAATACAATTAGCTTCGTTGAATTCGTTTGACTTTTATTCGATTAAAAAAGCTTTGTTTGAATGTGTTTGACTTTTATTTGATTCAAAAAGCATTGTTTGAATGTCTTTGAATTTTCTTTGATTTCGAAAGCTTTGTTTAAATGTGTTTGACTTTCATTGATTCAATTAACTTCGTTAAATGCGTTTGAGTTTCGTTGAATTCAAAACGTTTTGTTTGAATGTGTTTGACTTTCATATGATTCTTAAAGCTTTGTTTGAATGTGTCTGATTCATTTGCTTCAAAAAGCTTTGTTTGAATATGTTTGAATGTGTTTGACTTTCAATTGATTCAAAAAGCTTAGTTTAAATGTGTTTTAATTTCATTTTATTCAAAAAGCTTTGTTTGAATGTATTTAACTCTCATTTCATTGTAAAAGATTTGTTTTACTGTGTTAAATTAAACTTTCATTTCATTTAAAAAGCTTTGTTTGAATATGTTTGAATGTGTTTGACTTTCATTTTATTCAAAAAGCTTAGTTTAAATGTTTTTTAATTTCATTTCATTCAAAAAGCTTTGTTTGAATGTATTTGACTCTCTTTTGATTGAAAAAGCTTTATTTTAATATGTTTAACTTTCTTTCATTTGAAAAACTTTGTTTGAATACACTTGACTTTTATTCGATTCAAAAAGCTTTGTTTGAATGTGTTTGACTTTCATTTGATTCAAAACGCTTTGTTTGAGTGTGTTTGACTTTAATTTGATTCAATGAGCTTCGTTGAAAGCATTTGATTTTCTTTCTATTCAAAAAGCTTTGTTTGATATGTTTGACTTTCATTTGATTTAAAAAGCATTGTATGAATGTGGTTGAATTTCATTTGATTCAAAATATTTGTTTGAATGTGTTTTACTTTAATTTGATTCAATTGGCTTCATTTAGTGCATTTGACTTTCATTCAACTCAAAAAGCTTTGTTTGAATGTGCTTGACTTTCATTTGATTTAAAAAGACTTGTCTGAATGTTATTGAGTTTCATTTAATTTAATTAGCTTCGTTGAATTCGTTTGACTTTTATTCGATTAAAAAAGCTTTGTTTGAATGTGTTTGACTTTTATTTGATATAAAAAGCATTGTTTGAATGTCTTTGAATTTTCTTTGATTTCAAAAGCTTTGTTTAAATGTGTTTGATGTACATTTGATTCAATTAGCTTCGTTGAATGTATTTGACTTTCATTGGATTCAAAACGTTTTGTTTGAATGTGTTTGACTTTCATATGATTCTTAAAGCTTTGTTTGAATGTGTTTGATTCATTTGATCCAAAAAGCTTTGTTTGAATATGTTTGAATGTGTTTGACTTTCAATTGATTCAAAAAGCTTAGTTTAAATGTGTTTTAATTTCATATTATTTAAAAAGCTTTGTTTTAATGTATTTGACTCTCATTTCATTGTAAAAGATTTGTTTTAATGTGTTAAATTAAACTTTTATTTCATTTAAAAAGCTCTGGTTGAATATGTTTGAATGTGTTTGACTTTCTTTTTTTTTCAAAAAGCTTTGTTTGAATGTATTAGACTCTCATTTGATTGAAAAAGCTTTAGTTTAATATTTTTAACTTTATTTCATTTGAAAAACTTTATTTGAATACACTTGACTTTTATTCAATTCAAAAAGCTTGGTTTGAATGTGTTTTACTTTCATTTGATTTAAAACGCTTTGTTTGAGTGTGTTTGACTTTAATTTGATTCAATGAGCTTCGTTGAAAGCATTTGACTTTCATTCGATTCAAAAAGCTTTGTTTGATATGTTTGACTTTCATTTGATTTAAAAAGCATTGTATGAATGTGGTTGACTTTCATTTGATTAAAAATATTTGTTTGAATGTGTTGTACTTTATTTTGATTCAATTGGCTTCATTTAGTGCATTTGACTTTCATTCAACTCAAAAAGCTTTGTTTGAATGTGCTTGACTTTCATTTGATTTAAAAAGACTTGTTTGAATGTTATTGAGTTTCATTTAATTCTATTAGCTTCGTTGAATTCGTTTGACTTTTATTCGATTAAAAAAGCTTTGTTTGAATGTGTTTGACTTTTATTTGATATAAAAAGCATTGTTTGAATTTCTTTGAATTTTCTTTGATTTCAAAAGCTTTGTTTAAATGTGTTTGATTTTCATTTGATTCAATTAGCTTCGTTGAATGCATTTGACTTTCATTGGATTCAAAACGTTTTGTTTGAATGTGTTTGACTTTCATATGATTCTTAAAGCTTTGTTTGAATGTGTTTGATTCATTTGATCCAAAAAGCTTTGTTTGAATATGTTTGAATGTGTTTGACTTTTAATTGATTCAAAAAGCTTAGTTTAAATGTGTTTTAATTTCATATTATTTAAAAAGGTTTGTTTTAATGTATTTGACTCTCATTTCATTGTAAAAGATTTGTTTTAATGTGTTAAATTAAACTTTCATTTCATTTAAAAAGCTTTGGTTGAATATGTTTGAATGTGTTTAACTTTCATTTTATTCAAAAAGCTTAGTTTAAATGTTTTTTAATTTCATTTCATTCAAAAAGCTTTGTTTGAATGTATTTGACTCTCTTTTGATTGAAAAAGCTTTATTTTAATAAGTTTTACTTTCTTTCATTTAAAAAACTTTGTTTGAATACACTTGACTTTTAATCGATTCAACAAGCTTTGTTAGAATGAGTTTGACTTTCATTTGATTCAAAACGCTTTGTTTGAGTGCGTTTGACTTTAATGTGATTCAATGAGCTTCGTTGAAAGCAGTTGACTTTCATTCTATTCAAAAAGTTTTGTTTGAATGTATTAGACTCTCATTTGATTGAAAACGCTTTATTTTAATATTTTTAACTTTATTTCAATTGAAAAAATTTGTTTGAGTACACTTGACTTTTATTCGATTCAAAAAGCTTTGTTTGAATGTGTTTGACTTTCATTTGATTCAAAACGCTTTGTTTGAGTGCGTTTGACTTTAATTTGATTCAATGAGCTTCGTTGAAATCATTTGACTTTCATTCTATTCAAAAAGTTTTGTTTGATATGTTTGACTTTCATTTGATTTAAAAAGCATTGTATGAATGTGGTTGACTTTCATTTGATTCAAAATATTTGTTTGAATGTGTTTTACTTTAATTTGATTCAATTGGCTTCATTTAGTGCATTTGACTTTCATTCAACTCAAAAATCTTTGTTTGAATATATTTGACTTTCATTTGATTTAAAAAGACTTGTCTGAATGTTATTGAGTTTCATTTAATACAATTAGCTTCGTTCAATTCGTTTGACTTTTATTCGATTAAAAAAGCTTTGTTTGAATGTGTTTGACTTTTATTTGATTCAAAAAGCATTGTTTGAATGTCTTTGAATTTTCTTTGATTTCGAAAGCTTTGTTTAAATGTGTTTGATGTTCATTTGATTCAATTAACTTCGTTAAATGCGTTTGAGTTTCGTTGAATTCAAAACGTTTTGTTTGAATGTGTTTGACTTTCATATGATTCTTAAAGCTTTGTTTGATTGTGTCTGATTCATTTGATTCAAAAAGCTTTGTTTGAATATGTTTGAATGTGTTTGACTTTCATTTGATTCAAAAAGCTTAGTTTAAATGTGTTTTAATTTCATTTTATTCAAAAAGCTTTGTTTGAATGTATTTAACTCTCATTTCATTGTAAAAGATTTGTTTTATTGTGTTAAATTAAACTTTCATTTCATTTAAAAAGCTTTGTTTGAATATGTTTGAATGTGTTTGACTTTCATTTTATTCAAAAAGCTTAGTTTAAATGTTTTTTAATTTCATTTCATTCAAAAAGTTTTGTTTGAATGTATTTGACTCTCTTTTGATTGAAAAAGCTTTATTTTAATATGTTTAACTTTCTTTCATTTGAAAAACTTTGTTTGAATACACTTGACTTTTATTCGATTCAAAAAGCTTTGTTTGAATGTGTTTGACTTTCATTTGATTCAAAACGCTTTGATTGAGTGCGTTTGACTTTAATTTGATTCAATGAGCTTCATTGAAAGCATTTGACTTTCATTCTATTCAAAAATCTTTGTTTGATATGTTTGACTTTCATTTGATTTAAAAAGCATTGTATGAATGTGGTTGACTTTCATTTGATTCAAAATATTTGTTTGAATGTGTTTTACTTTAATTTGATTCAGTTGGCTTCATTTTGTGCATTTGACTTTCATTCAACTCAAAAAGCTTTGTTTGAATGTGTTTGACTTTCATTTGATTCAAAAAGACTTGGGTGAATGTTATTGAGTTTCATTTAATTCAATTAGCTTCGTAGAATTCGTTTGACTTTTATTCGATTAAAAAAGCTTTGTTTGTATGTGTTTGACTTTTATTTTATATAAAAAGCATTGGTTGAATGTCTTTGAATTTTCTTTGATTTCAAAAGCTTTATTTAAATGTGTTTGACTTTCGTTTGATTCAATTAGCTTCGTTGAATGCATTTGACTTTCATTGGATTTAAAACGTTTTGTTTGAATGTGTTTGACTTTCATATGATTCTTAACGCTTTGTTTGAATGTGTTTGATTCATTTGATTCAAAAAGCTTTGTTTGAATATGTTTGAATGTGTTTGACTTTCATTTGATTTAAAAAGCTTAGTTTAAATGTGTTTTAATTTCATTTTATTCAAAAAGCTTTGTTTGAATGTATTTGACTCTCATTTCATTGAAAAAGATTTTTCTTGATGTGTTAAATTAAACTTACATTTCATTTAAAAAGCTTTTTTTTGAATATGTTTGAATGTGTTTGACTTTCATTTTATATAAATAGCTTAGTTTAAATGTTTTTTAATTTATTTCATTCAAAAAGCTTTGTTTGAATGTATTTGACTCTCTTTTGATTGAAAAAGCTTTATTTTAATATGTTTAACTTTCTTTCATTTGAAAAACTTTGTTTGAATACACTTGACTTTTATTCGATTCAAAAAGCTTTGTTTGAATGTGTTTGACTTTCATTTGATTCAAAACGCTTTGTTTGAGTGCGTTTGACTTTAATTTGATTCAATGAGCTTTGTTGAAAGCATTTGACTTTCATTCTATTCAAAAAGCTTTGTTTGATATGTTTGACTTTCATTTGATTTAAAAAGCATTGTATGAATGTGGTTAACTTTAATTTTATTCAAAATATTTATTTAAATGTGTTTTACTTTAATTTGATTCAATTGGCTTCATTTAGTGCATTTGACTTTCATTCAACTCAAAAAGCTTTGTTTGAATGTGTTTGACTTTCATTTAATTCAAAAAGACTTGTCTGAATGTTTTTGAGTTTCATTTAATACAATTATCTTCGTTGAATTCGTTTGACTTTTATTCGATTAAAAAGCTTTGTTTGAATGTGTTTGACTTTTATTTGATTCAAAAAGCATTGTTTGAATGTCTATGAATTTTCTTTGAATTCAAAAGCTTTGTTTAAACGTGTTTGACTTTCATTTGATTCAATTAGCTTCGTTGAGTGCATTTGACTTTCATTGGATTCAAAACGTTTTGTTTAAATGTGTTTGACTTTCATATGATTCTTAAAGCTTTGTTTGAATGTGTTTGATTCATTTGAAATAAAAAGCTTTGTTTGAATATGTTTGAATGTGTTTGACTTTCATTTGATTCAAAAAGCTTAGTTTAAATGTGTTTTAATTTCATTTTATTCAAAAAGCTTTGTTTGAATGTATTTAACTCTCATTTCATTGAAAAAGATTTGTTTTAATGTGTGAAATTAAACTTTCATTTCATTTAAAAAGCTTTGTTTGAATATGTTTGAATGTGTTTGACTTACATTTTATATAAAAGCTTGGTTTAAATGTTTTTTAATTTCATTTCATTCAAAAAGCTTTGTTTGAATGTATTTGACTCTCTTTTGATTAAAATAGCTTTATTTTAATTTGTTTAACTTTCTTTCACGTGAAAAACTTTGTTTAAATACACTTGACTTTTATTCGATTCAAAAAGCTTTGTTTGAATGTGTTTGACTTTCATTTGAATCTGAACGCTTTGTTTGAGTGCGTTTGACTTTAATTTGATTCAATGAGCTTCGTTGAAAGCATTTGACTTTCATTCGATTCAAAAAGCTTTGTTTGATATGTTTGACTTTCATTTGATTTAAAAAGCATTGTATGAATGTGGTTGACTTTCATTTGATTCAAAATATTTGTTTGAATGTGTTTTACTTTAATTTGATTCAATTGGCTTCATTTAGTGCATTTGACTTTCATTCAACTCAAAAAGCTTTGTTTGAATGTGTTTGCCTTTCATTTGATTCAAAAAGACTTGTCTGAATGTTATTGAGTTTCATTTAATACAATTAGCTTCGTTGAATTCGTTTGACTTTTGTTCGATTAAAAAAGCTTTGTTTGTATGTGTTTGACTTTTATTTGATATAAAAAGCATTGTTTGAATTTCTTTGAATTTTCTTTGATTTCAAAAGCTTTGTTTAAATGTGTTTGACTTTCATTTGATTCAATTAGCTTCGTTGAATGCATTTGACTTTCATTGGATTCAAAACGTTTTGTTTGAATGTGTTGGACTTTCATATGATTCTTAAAGCTTTGTTTGAATGTGTCTGATTCCTTTGATTCAAAAAGCTTTGTTTGAATATGTTTGAATGTGTTTGACTTTCATTTGATTTAAAAAGCTTAGTTTAAATGTGTTTTAATTTCATTTTATTCATAAAGCTTTGTTTGAATGTATTTAACTCTCATTTCATTGTAAATGATTTGTTTTACTGTGTTAAATTAAACTTTCATTTCATTGAAAAAGCTTTGTTTGAATATGTTTGAATGTGTTTGACTTTCATTTTATTCAAAAAGCTTAGTTTAAATGTTTTTTAATTTCATTTCATTCAAAAAGCATTGTTTGAATGTATTTGACTCTCATTTGATTGAAAAAGCTTTATTTTAATATTTTTAACTTTATTTCATTTGAAAAACTTTGTTTGAATACACTTGACTTTTATTCGATTCAAAAAGCTTTGTTTGTATGTGTTAGACTTTCATTTGATTCAAAACACTTTGTTTGAGTGCGTTTGACTTTAATTTGATTCAATGAGCTTCGTTGAAATCATTTGACTTTCATTCTATTCAAAAAGTTTTGTTTGATATGTTTGACTTTCATTTGATTTAAAAAGCATTGTATGAATGTGGTTGACTTTCATTTGATTCAAAATATTTGTTTGAATGTGTTTTACTTTAATTTTATTCAATTGGCTTCATTTAGTGCATTTGACTTTCATTCAACTCAAAAATCTTTGTTTGAATGTGTTTGACTTTACTTTGATTCAAAAAGACTTGTCCGAATGTTTTTGAGTTTCATTTAAAACAATTAGCTTCGTTGAATTCGTTTGACTTTTATTCGATTAAAAAATCTTTGTTTGAATGTGTTTGACTATTATTTGATTCAAAAAGCATTGTTTGAATGTCTATGAATTTTCTTTGATTTCAAAAGCTTTGTTTAAATGTGTTTGACTTTCATTTGATTCAATTAGCTTCGTTAAATGCGTTTGACTTTCATTGGATTCAAAACGTTTTGTTTGAATGTGTTTGACTTTCATATGATTCTTAAAGCTTTGTTTGAATGTGTCTGATTCATTTGATTCAAAAAGCTTTGTTTGAATATGTTTGAATGTGTTTGACTTTCATTTGATTCAAAAAGCTTAGTTTAAATGTGTTTTAATTTCATTTTATTCAAAAAGCTTTGTTTGAATGTATTTGACTCTCATTTCATTGTAAAAGATTTGTTTTAATGTGTTAAATTAAACTTTCATTTCATTTATAAAGCTTTTGTTGAATATGTTTGAATGTTTTTGACTTTCATTTTATTCAAAAAGCTTAGTTTAAATGTTTTTTAATTTCATTTCATTCAAAAAGTTTTGTTTGAATGTATTAGACTCTCATTTGATTGATAAAGCTTTATTTTAATATTTTTAACTTTATTTCAATTGAAAAACTTTGTTTGAGTACACTTGACTTTTATTCGATTCAAAAAGCTTTGTTTGAATGTGTTTGACTTTCATTTGATTCAAAACGCTTTGTTTGAGTGCGTTTGACTTTGATTTTATTCAATGAGCTTCGTTGAAAGCATTTGACTTTCATTCGATTCAAAAATCTTTGTTTGATATGTTTGACTTTCATTTGATATAAAAAGCTTTGTATGAATGTGGTTGACTTTCATTTGATTCAAAATATTTGTTTGAATGTGTTTTACTTTAATTTGATTCAATTGGCTTCATTTAGTGCATTTTACTTTCATTCAACTTAAAAAGCTTTGTTTGAATGTGTTTGAATTTCATTTGATTCAAAAAGACTTGTCTGAATGTTTTTTAGTTTCTTTTAATACAATTAGCTTCGTTGAATTCATTTGACTTTTATTCGATTAAAAAATCTTTGTTTGAATGTGTTTGACTTTTATTTGATTCAAAAAGCATTGTTTGAATGTCTATGAATTTTCTTTGATTTCAAAAGCTTTGTTTAAATGTGTTTGACTTTCATTTATTCAATTAGCTTCGTTAAATGCGTTTGACTTTCATTGGATTCAAAACGTTTTCTTTGAATGTGTTTGACTTTCATATGATTCTTAAAGCTTTGTTTGAATGTGTTTGATTCATTTGATTCAAAAAGCTTTGTTTGAATATGTTTGAATGTGTTTGACTTTCATTTGATTCAAAAAGCTTAGTTTAAAAGTGTTTTAATTTCATTTTATTCAAAAAGCTTTGTTTGAATGTATTTAACTCTTATTTCATTGTAAAAGATTTGTTTTACTGTGTTAAATTAAACTTTCATTTCATTTAAAAAGCTTTGTTTGAATATGTTTGAATGTGTTTGACTTTCACTTTATTCAAAAAGCTTAGTTTAAATGTTTTTTAATTTCATTTCATTCAAAACGCTTTGTTTGAATGTATTAGACTCAGATTTGATTGAAAACGCTTGATTTTAATATTTTTTAACTTTATTTCATTTGAAAAACTTTGTTTGAATACACTTGACTTTTATTCGATTCAAAAAGCTTTGTTTGAATGTGTTTGACTTTCATTTGATTCAAAACGCTTTGTTTGAGTGCGTTTGACTTTAATTTGATTCAATGAGCTTCGTTGAAATCATTTGACTTTCATTCGATTCAAAAAGCTTTGTTTGATATGTTTGACTTTCATTTAATTTAAAAAGCTTTGTATGAATGTGGTTGACTTTCATTTGATTCAAAATATTTGTTTGAATGTGTTTTACTTTAATTTGATTCAATTGGCTTCATTTAGTGCATTTTACTTTCATTCAACTCAAAAAGCTTTGTTTGAATGTGTTTGACTTTCATTTGATTCAAAAAGACTTGTCTGAATGTTTTTTAGTTTCTTTTAATACAATTAGCTTCGTTGAATTCGTTTGACTTTTATTCGATTAAAAAATCTTTGTTTGAATGTGTTTGACTTTTATTTGATTCAAAACGCATTGTTTGAATGTCTTTGAATTTTCTTTGATTTCAAAAGCTTTGTTTAAATGTGTTTGACTTTCATTTGATTCAATTAGCTTCGTTAAATGCGTTTGAATTTCATTGGATTCAAAACGTTTTGTTTGAATGTGTTTGACTTTCATATGATTCTTAAAGCTTTGTTTGAATGTGTCTGATTCCTTTGATTCAAAAAGCTTTGTTTGAATATGTTTGAATGTGTTTGACTTTCATTTGATTTAAAAAGCTTAGTTTAAATGTGTTTTAATTTCATTTTATTCAAAAAGCTTTGTTTGAATGTATTTAACTCTCATTTCATTGAAAAAGATTTGTTTTAATGTGTGAAATTAAACTTTCATTTCATTTAAAAAGCTTTGTTTGAATATGTTTGAATGTGTTTGACTTACATTTTATATAAAAGCTTGGTTTAAATGTTTTTTAATTTCATTTCATTCAAAAAGCTTTGTTTGAATGTATTTGACTCTCTTTTGATTAAAATAGCTTTATTTTAATTTGTTTAACTTTCTTTCACGTGAAAAACTTTGTTTAAATACACTTGACTTTTATTCGATTCAAAAAGCTTTGTTTGAATGTGTTTGACTTTCATTTGAATCTGAACGCTTTGTTTGAGTGCGTTTGACTTTAATTTGATTCAATGAGCTTCGTTGAAAGCATTTGACTTTCATTCGATTCAAAAAGCTTTGTTTGATATGTTTGACTTTCATTTGATTTAAAAAGCATTGTATGAATGTGGTTGACTTTCATTTGATTCAAAATATTTGTTTGAATGTGTTTTACTTTAATTTGATTCAATTGGCTTCATTTAGTGCATTTGACTTTCATTCAACTCAAAAAGCTTTGTTTGAATGTGTTTGACTTTCATTTGATTCAAAAAGACTTGTCTGAATGTTATTGAGTTTCATTTAATACAATTAGCTTCGTTGAATTCGTTTGACTTTTATTCGATTAAAAAAGCTTTGTTTGTATGTGTTTGACTTTTATTTGATATAAAAAGCATTGTTTGAATGCCTTTGAATTTTCTTTGATTTCAAAAGCTTTGTTTAAATGTGTTTGACTTTCATTTGATTCAATTAGCTTCGTTGAATGCATTTGACTTTCATTGGATTCAAAACGTTTTGTTTGAATGTGTTGGACTTTCATATGATTCTTAAAGCTTTGTTTGAATGTGTCTGATTCCTTTGATTCAAAAAGCTTTGTTTGAATATGTTTGAATGTGTTTGACTTTCATTTGATTTAAAAAGCTTAGTTTAAATGTGTTTTAATTTCATTTTATTCATAAAGCTTTGTTTGAATGTATTTAACTCTCATTTCATTGTAAATGATTTGTTTTACTGTGTTAAATTAAACTTTCATTTCATTGAAAAAGCTTTGTTTGAATATGTTTGAATGTGTTTGACTTTCATTTTATTCAAAAAGCTTAGTTTAAATGTTTTTTAATTTCATTTCATTCAAAAACCATTGTTTGAATGTATTTGACTCTCATTTGATTGAAAAAGCTTTATTTTAATATTTTTAACTTTATTTCATTTGAAAAACTTTGTTTGAATACACTTGACTTTTATTCGATTCAAAAAGCTTTGTTTGTATGTGTTTGACTTTCATTTGATTCAAAACACTTTGTTTGAGTGCGTTTGACTTTAATTTGATTCAATGAGCTTCGTTGAAATCATTTGACTTTCATTCTATTCAAAAAGTTTTGTTTGATATGTTTGACTTTCATTTGATTTAAAAAGCATTGTATGAATGTGGTTGACTTTCATTTGATTCAAAATATTTGTTTGAATGTGTTTTACTTTAATTTTATTCAATTGGCTTCATTTAGTGCATTTGACTTTCATTCAACTCAAAAATCTTTGTTTGAATGTGTTTGACTTTACTTTGATTCAAAAAGACTTGTCCGAATGTTTTTGAGTTTCATTTAAAACAATTAGCTTCGTTGAATTCGTTTGACTTTTATTCGATTAAAAAATCTTTGTTTGAATGTGTTTGACTATTATTTGATTCAAAAAGCATTGTTTGAATGTCTATGAATTTTCTTTGATTTCAAAAGCTTTGTTTAAATGTGTTTGACTTTCATTTGATTCAATTAGCTTCGTTAAATGCGTTTGACTTTCATTGGATTCAAAACGTTTTGTTTGAATGTGTTTGACTTTCATATGATTCTTAAAGCTTTGTTTGAATGTGTCTGATTCATTTGATTCAAAAAGCTTTGTTTGAATATGATTGAATGTGTTTGACTTTCATTTGATTCAAAAAGCTTAGTTTAAATGTGTTTTAATTTCATTTTATTCAAAAAGCTTTGTTTGAATGTATTTGACTGTCATTTCATTGTAAAAGATTTGTTTTAATGTGTTAAATTAAACTTTCATTTCATTTATAAAGCTTTTGTTGAATATGTTTGAATGTTTTTGACTTTCATTTTATTCAAAAAGCTTAGTTTAAATGTTTTTTAATTTCATTTCATTCAAAAAGTTTTGTTTGAATGTATTAGACTCTCATTTGATTGATAAAGCTTTATTTTAATATTTTTAACTTTATTTCAATTGAAAAACTTTGTTTGAGTACACTTGACTTTTATTCGATTCAAAAAGCTTTGTTTGAATGTGTTTGACTTTCATTTGATTCAAAACGCTTTGTTTGAGTGCGTTTGACTTTGATTTTATTCAATGAGCTTCGTTGAAAGCATTTGACTTTCATTCGATTCAAAAATCTTTGTTTGATATGTTTGACTTTCATTTGATTTAAAAAGCTTTGTATGAATGTGGTTGACTTTCATTTGATTCAAAATATTTGTTTGAATGTGTTTTACTTTAATTTGATTCAATTGGCTTCATTTAGTGCATTTTACTTTCATTCAACTTAAAAAGCTTTGTTTGAATGTGTTTGAATTTCATTTGATTCAAAAAGACTTGTCTGAATGTTTTTTAGTTTCTTTTAATACAATTAGCTTCGTTGAATTCGTTTGACTTTTATTCGATTAAAAAATCTTTGTTTGAATGTGTTTGACTTTTATTTGATTCAAAACGCATTGTTTGAATGTCTTTGTATTTTCTTTGATTTCAAAAGCTTTGTTTAAATGTGTTTGACTTTCATTTGATTCAATTAGCTTCGTTAATTGCGTTTGACTTTCATTGGATTCAAAACGTTTTGTTTGAATGTGTTTGACTTTCATATGATTCTTAAAGCTTTGTTTGAATGTGTCTGATTCATTTGATTCAAAAAGCTTTGTTTGAATATGTTTGAATGTGTTTGACTTTCATTTGATTTAAAAAGCTTAGTTTAAATGTGTTTTAATTTCATTTTATTCAAAAAGCTTTGTTTGAATGTATTTCACTCTCATTTCATTGTAAAAGATTTGTTTTACTGTGTTAAATTAAACTTTCATTTCATTTAAAAAGCTTTGTTTGAATATGTTTGAATGTGTTTGACTTTCATTTTATTCAAAAAGCTTAGTTTAAATGTTTTTTAATTTCATTTCATTCAAAAAGCTTTGTTTGAATGTATTTGACTCTCATTTGATTGAAAAAGCTTTATTTTAATATTTTTAACTTTATTTCATTTGAAAACTTTGTTTGAATACACTTGACTTTTATTCGATTCAAAAAGCTTTGTTTGTATGTGTTTGACTTTCATTTGATTCAAAACGCTTTGTTTGAGTGCGTTTGACTTTAAATTGATTCAATGAGCTTCGTTGAAATCATTTGACTTTCATTCTATTCAAAAAGTTTTGTTTGATATGTTTGACTTTCATTTGATTTAAAAATCATTGTATGAATGTGGTTGACTTTCATTTGATTCAAAATATTTGTTTGAATGTGTTTTACTTTAATTTGATTCAATTGGCTTCATTTAGTGCATTTGACTTTCATTCAACTCTAAAATCTTTGTTTGAATGTGTTTGACTTTCATTTGATTCAAAAAGACTTGTCTGAATGTTTTTGAGTTTCATTTAAAACAATTAGCTTCGTTGAATTCGTTTGACTTTTATTCGATTAAAAAAATCTTTGTTTGAATGTGTTTGACTTTTATTTGATTCAAAAAGCATTGTTTGAATGTCTTTCTTTGATTTCGAAAGCTTTGTTTAAATATGTTTGACTTTCATTTATTCAATTAGCTTCGTTAAATGCGTTTGAATTTCATTGGATTCAAAACGTTTTCTTTGAATGTGTTTGACTTTCATATGATTCTTAAAGCTTTTTTTGAATGTGTTTGATTCGGGATTCAAAAAGCTTTGTTTGAATATGTTTGAATGTGTTTGACTTTCATTTGATTCAAAAAGCTTAGTTTAAATGTGTTTTAATTTAATTTTATTCAAAAAGCTTTGTTTGAATGTATTTGACTCTCATTTCATTGAAAAAGATTTGTTTTAATGTGTTAAATTAAACTTTCATTTCATTTAAAAAGCTTTGTTTGAATATGTTTGAATGTGTTTGACTTTCATTTTATTCAAAAAGCTTAGTTTAAATGTTTTTTAATTTAATTTCATTCAAAAAGCTTTGTTTGAATGTATTTGACTCTCTTTTGATTGAAAAAGCTTGATTTTAATATGTTTAACTTTCTTTCATTTGAAAAACTTTGTTTGAATACACTTGACTTTTATTCGATTCAAAAAGCTTTGTTTGAATGTGTTTGACTTTCATTTGATTCAAAACGCTTTGTTTGAGTGTGTTTGACTTTAATTTGATTCAATGAGCTTCGTTGATAGCATTTGACTTTCATTCTATTCAAATAGCTTTGTTTGATATGTTTGACTTTCATTTAATTTAAAAAGCATTGTATGAATGTGGTTGACTTTCATTTGATTCAAAATATTTGTTTGAATGTGTTTTACTTTAATTTGATTCAATTGGCTTCATTTAGTGCATTTGACTTTCATTCAACTCAAAAATCTTTGTTCGAATGTGTTTGACTTTCATTTGATTCAAAAAGACTTGTCTGAATGTTTTTGAGTTTCATTTAAAACAATTAGCTTCGTTGAATTCGTTTGACTTTTATTCGATTAAAAAATCTTTGTTTGAATGTGTTTGACTTTTATTTGATTCAAAAAGCATTGTTTGAATGTCTATGAATTTTCTTTGATTTCAAAAGCTTTGTTTAAATGTGTTTGACTTTCATTTGATTCAATTAGCTTCGTTAAATGCGTTTGACTTTCATTGGATTCAAAACGTTTTGTTTGAATGTGTTTGACTTTCATATGATTCTTAAAGCTTTGTTTGAATGGGTCTGATTCATTTGATTCAAAAAGCTTTGTTTGAATATGTTTGAATGTGTTTGACTTTCATTTGATTTAAAAAGCTTAGTTTAAATGTGTTTTAATTTCATTTTATTCAAAAAGCTTTGTTTGAATGTATTTAACTCTTATTTCATTGTAAAAGATTTGTTTTACTGTGTTAAATTAAACTTACATTTCATTTAAAAAGCTTTGTTTGAATATGTTTGAATGTGTTTGACTTTCATTTTATTCAAAAAGCTTAGTTTAAATGTTTTTTAATTTCATTTCATTCAAAAAGCTTTGTTTGAATGTATTTGACTCTCATTTGATTGAAAAAGCTTTATTTTAATATTTTTAACTTTATTTCATTTGAAAAACTTTGTTTGAATACACTTGACTTTTATTCGATTCAAAAAACTTTGTTTGTATGTGTTTGACTTTTATTTGATTCAAAACGCTTTGTTTGAGTGCGTTTGACTTTAATTTGATTCAATGAGCTTCGTTGAAATCATTTGACTTTCATTCTATTCAAAAAGTTTTGTTTGATATGTTTGACTTTCATTTGATTTAAAAAGCATTGTATGAATGTGGTTGACTTTCATTTGATTCAAAATATTTGTTTGAATGTGTTTTACTTTAATTTGATTCAATTGGCTTCATTTAGTGCATTTGACTTTCATTCTACTAAAAAATCTTTGTTTAAATGTGTTTGAATTTCATTTGATTCAAAAAGACTTGTCTTAATGTTTTTGAGTTTCATTTAAAACAATTAGCTTCGTTGAATTCGTTTGACTTTTATTCGATTAAAAAATCTTTGTTTGAATGTGTTTGACTTTTATTTGATTCAAAAAGCATTGTTTGAATGTCTTTGAATTTTCTTTGATTTCAAAAGCTTTGTTTAAATGTGTTTGACTTTCATTTGATTCAATTAGCTTCGTTGAATGCATTTGACTTTCATTGGATTCAAAACGTTTTGTTTGAATGTGTTTGACTTTCATACGATTCTTAAAGCTTTGTTTGAATGTCTTTCATTCATTTGATTCAAAAAGCTTTGTTTGAATATGTTTGAATGTGTTTGACTTTTATTTGATTTAAAAAGCTTAGTTTAAATGTGTTTTAATTTCATTTTATTCAAAAAGCTTTGTTTGAATGTATTTAACTCTCATTTCATTGTAAAAGATTTGTTTTACTATTTTAAATTAAACTTTCATTTCATTTAAAAAGCTTTGTTTGAATATGTTTGAATGTGTTTGACTTTCATTTTATTCAAAAAGCTTAGTTTAAATGTTTTTTAATTTCATTTCATTCAAAAAGCTTTGTTTGAATGTATTTGACTCTCATTTGATTGAAAAAGCTTTATTTTAATATTTTAACTTTATTTCATTTGAAAAACTTTGTTTGAATACACTTGACTTTTATTCGATTCAAAAAACTTTGTTTGTATGTGTTTGACTTTCATTTGATTCAAAACGCTTTGTTTGAGTGCGTTTGACTTTAATTTGATTAAATGAGCTTCGTTGAAATCATTTGACTTTCATTCTATTCTAAAAGTTTTGTTTGATATGTTTGACTTTCATTTGATTTAAAAAGCATTGTATGAATGTGGTTGACTTTCATTTGATTCAAAATATTTGTTTGAATGTGTTTTACTTTAATTTGATTCAATTGGCTTCATTTAGTGCATTTGACTTTCATTCTACTCAAAAATCTTTGTTTAAATGTGTTTGACTTTCATTTGATTCAAAAAGACTTGTCTTAATGTTTTTGAGTTTCATTTAAAACAATTAGCTTCGTTGAATTCGTTTGACTTTTATTCGATTAAAAAATCTTTGTTTGAATGTGTTTGACTTTTATTTGATTCAAAAAGCATTGTTTGAATGTCTTTGAATTTTCTTTGATTTCAAAAGCTTTGTTTAAATGTGTTTGACTTTCATTTGATTCAATTAGCTTCGTTGAATGCATTTGACTTTCATTGGATTCAAAACGTTTTGTTTGAATGTGTTTGACTTTCATACGATTCTTAAAGCTTTGTTTGAATGTCTTTCATTCATTTGATTCAAAATGCTTTGTTTGAATATGTTTGAATGTGTTTGACTTTTATTTGATTCAAAAAGCTTAGTTTAAATGTGTTTTAATTTCATTTTATTCAAAAAGCTTTGTTTGAATGTATTTGACTCTAAATTCATTGTAAAAGATTTGTCTTAATGTGTTAAATTAAACTTTCATTTCATTTAAAAAGCTTTTGTTGAATATGTTTGAATGTTTTTTACTTTCATTTTATTCAAAAAGCTTAGTTTAAATGTTTTTTAATTTCATTTCATTCAAAAAGTTTTGTTTGAATGTATTAGACTCTCATTTGATTGAAAACGCTTTATTTTAATATTTTTAACTTTATTTCAATTGAAAAAATTTGTTTGAGTACACTTGACTTTTATTCGATTCAAAAAGCTTTGTTTGAATGTGTTTGACTTTCATTGGATTCAAAACGCTTTGTTTGAGTGCGTTTGACTTTAATTTTATTCAATGAGCTTCGTTGAAAGCATTTGACTTTCATTCGATTCAAAAAGCTTTGTTTGATATGTCTGACTTTCATTTAATTTAAAAAGCTTTGTATGAATGTGGTTGACTTTCATTTGATTCAAAATATTTGTTTGAATGTGTTTTACTTTAATTTGATTCAATTGGCTTCATTTAGTGCATTTGACTTTCATTCAACTCAAAAATCTTTGTTTGAATGTGTTTGACTTTCATTTGATTCAAAAAGACTTGTCTTAATGTTTTTGAGTTTCATTTAAAACAATTAGCTTCGTTGAATTCGTTTGACTTTTATTCGATTAAAAAATCTGTGTTTGAATGTGTTTGACTTTTATTTGATTCAAAAAGCATTGTTTGAATGTCTTTGAATTTTCTTTGATTTTGTTTAAATGTGTTTGACTTTCATTTGATTCAATTAGCTTCGTTGAATGCATTTGACTTTCATTGGATTCAAAACGTTTTGTTTGAATGTGTTTGACTTTCATACGATTCTTAAAGCTTTGTTTGAATGTGTTTCATTCATTTGATTCAAAATGCTTTGTTTGAATATGTTTGAATGTGTTTGACTTTTATTTGATTCAAAAAGCTTAGTTTAAATGTGTTTTAATTTCATTTTATTCAAAAAGCTTTGTTTGAATGTATTTGACTCTCATTTCATTGTAAAAGATTTGTTTTAATGTGTTAAATTAAACTTTCATTTCATTTAAAAAGCTTTTGTTGAATATGTTTGAATGTTTTTTACTTTCATTTTATTCAAAAAGCATAGTTTAAATGTTTTTTAATTTCATTTCATTCAAAAACTTTTGTTTGAATGTATTAGACTCTCATTTGATTGAAAACGCTTTATTTTAATATTTTTAACTTTATTTCAATTGAAAAAATTTGTTTGAGTACACTTGACTTTTATTCGATTCAAAAAGCTTTGTTTGAATGTGTTTGACTTTCATTTGATTCAAAACGCTTTGTTTGAGTGCGTTTGACTTTGATTTTATTCAATGAGCTTCGTTGAAAGCATTTGACTTTCATTCGATTCAAAAAGCTTTGTTTGATATGTCTGACTTTCATTTAATTTAAAAAGCTTTGTATGAATGTGGTTGACTTTCATTTGATTCAAAATATTTGTTTGAATGTGTTTTACTTTAATTTGATTCAATTGGATTCATTTAGTGCATTTTACTTTCATTCAACTCAAAAAGCTTTGTTTGAATGTGTTTGACTTTCATTTGATTCAAAAAGACTTGTCTGAATGTTTTTTAGTTTCTTTTAATACAATTAGCTTTGTTAAATTCGTTTGACTTTTATTCGATTAAAAAAGCTTTGTCTGAATGTGTTTGACTTTTATTTGATCCAAAAAGCATTGTTTGAATGTCTTTAAATTTCTTTGATTTCGAAAGCTTTGTTTAAATGTGTTTGACTTTCATTTATTCAATTAGCTTCGTTAAATGCGTTTGAATTTCATTGGATTCAAAACGTTTTCTTTGAATGTGTTTGACTTTCATATGATTCTTAAGGCTTTGTTTGAATGTGTCTGATTCATTTGATTCAAAAAGCTTTGTTTGAATATGTTTGAATGTATTTGACTTTCATTTGATTCAAAAAGATTAGTTTAAATGTGTTTTAATTTAATTTTATTCAAAAAGCTTTGTTTGAATGTATTTGACTCTCATTTCATTGAAAAAGATTTGTTTTACTGTGTTAAATTAAAATTTCATTTCATTTAAAAAGCTTTGTTTGAATATGTTTGAATGTGTTTGACTTTCATTTCATTCTAAAAGCTTAGTTTAAATGTTTTTAAATTTCATTTCATTCAAAAAGCTTTGTTTGAATGTATTTGACTCTCATTTGATTGAAAAAGCTTGATTTTAATATTTTTTAACTTTATTTCATTTGAAAAACTTTGTTTGAATACACTTGACTTTTATTCGATTCAAAAAGCTTTGTTTGAATGTGTTTGACTTTCATTTGATTCAAAACGCTTTGTTTGAGTGCGTTTGACTTTAATTTGATTCAATGAGCTTCGTTGAAATCATTTGACTTTCATTCTATTCAAAAAGTTTTGTTTGATATGTTTGACTTTCATTTGATTTAAAAAGCATTGTATGAATGTGGTTGACTTTCATTTGATTCAAAATATTTGTTTAAATGTGTTTTACTTTAATTTGATTCAATTGGCTTCATTTAGTGCATTTTACTTTCATTCAACTCAAAAAGCTTTGTTTGAATGTGTTTGACTTTCATTTGATTCAAAAAGACTTGTCTTAATGTTTTTGAGTTTCATTTAATATAATTAGCTTCGTTGAATTCGTTTGACTTTTATTCGATTAAAAAATCTTTGTTTGAATGTGTTTGACTCTTATTTGATTCAAAACGCATTGTTTGAATGTCTTTGAATTTTCTTTGATTTCAAAAGCTTTGTTTAAATGTGTTTGACTTTCATTTGATTCAATTAGCTTCGTTAATTGCGTTTGACTTTCATTGGATTCAAAACGTTTTGTTTGAATGTGTTTGACTTTCATATGATTCTTAAAGCTTTGTTTGAATGTGTCTGATTCATTTGATTCAAAAAGCTTTGTTTGAATATGTTTGAATGTGTTTGACTTTCATTTGATTTAAAAAGCTTAGTTTAAATGTGTTTTAATTTCATTTTATTCAAAAAGCTTTGTTTGAATGTATTTAACTCTCATTTCAATGTAAAAGATTTGTTTTACTGTGTTAAATTAAACTTTCATTTCATTTAAAAAGCTTTGTTTGAATATGTTTGAATGTGTTTGACTTTCATTTTATTCAAAAAGCTTAGTTTAAATGTTTTTTAATTTCATTTCATTCAAAAAGCTTTGTTTGAATGTATTTGACTCTCATTTGATTGAAAAAGCTTTATTTTAATATTTTTAACTTTATTTCATTTGAAAAACTTTGTTTGAATACACTTGACTTTTATTCGATTCAAAAAACTTTGTTTGTATGTGTTTGACTTTCATTTGATTCAAAACGCTTTGTTTGAGTGCGTTTGACTTTAATTTGATTCAATGAACTTCGTTGAAATCATTTGACTTTCATTCTATTCAAAAAGTTTTGTTTGATATGTTTGACTTTCATTTGATTTAAAAAGCATTGTATGAATGTGGTTGACTTTCATTTGATTCAAAATATTTGTTTGAATGTGTTTTACTTTAATTTGATTCAATTGGCTTCATTTAGTGCATTTGACTTTCATTCAACTCAAAAATGTTTGTTTAAATGTGTTTGACTTTCATTTGATTCAAAAAGACTTGTCTTAATGTTTTTGAGTTTCATTTAAAACAATTAGCTTCGTTGAATTCGTTTGACTTTTATTCGATTAAAAAAGCTTTGTTTGAATGTGTTTGACTTTTATTTGATTCAAAAAGCATTGTTTGAATGTCTTTGAATTTTCTTTGATTTCAAAAGCTTTGTTTAAATGTGTTTGACTTTCATTTGATTCAATTAGCTTCGTTAAATGCGTTTGACTTTCATTGGATTCAAAAAGCTTTGTTTGAATATGTTTGAATGTGTTTGACTTTCATTTGATTTAAAAAGCTTAGTTTAAATGTGTTTTAATTTCATTTTATTCAAAAAGCTTTGTTTGAATGTATTTAACTCTCATTTCATTGTAAAAGATTTGTTTTACTGTGTTAAATTAAAATTTCATTTCATTTAAAAAGCTTTGTTTGAATATGTTTGAATGTGTTTGACTTTCATTTCATTCTAAAAGCTTAGTTTAAATGTTTTTAAATTTCATTTCATTCAAAAAGCTTTGTTTGAATGTATTTGACTCTCATTTGATTGAAAAAGCTTGATTTTAATATTTTTTAACTTTATTTCATTTGAAAAACTTTGTTTGAATACACTTGACTTTTATTCGATTCAAAAAGCTTTGTTTGAATGTGTTTGACTTTCATTTGATTCAAAACGCTTTGTTTGAGTGCGTTTGACTTTAATTTGATTCAATGAGCTTCGTTGAAATCATTTGACTTTCATTCTATTCAAAAAGTTTTGTTTGATATGTTTGACTTTCATTTGATTTAAAAAGCATTGTATGAATGTGGTTGACTTTCATTTGATTCAAAATATTTGTTTAAATGTGGTTTACTTAATTTGATTCAATTGGCTTCATTTAGTGCATTTTACTTTCATTCAACTCAAAAAGCTTTGTTTGAATGTGTTTGACTTTCATTTGATTCAAAAAGACTTGTCTGAATGTTTTTGAGTTTCATTTAATATAATTAGCTTCGTTGAATTCGTTTGACTTTTATTCGATTAAAAAATCTTTGTTTGAATGTGTTTGACTTTTATTTGATTCAAAACGCATTGTTTGAATGTCTTTGAATTTTCTTTGATTTCAAAAGCTTTGTTTAAATGTGTTTGACTTTCATTTGATTCAATTAGCTTCGTTAATTGCGTTTGACTTTCATTGGATTCAAAACGTTTTGTTTGAATGTGTTTGACTTTCATATGATTCTTAAAGCTTTGTTTGAATGTGTCTGATTCATTTGATTCAAAAAGCTTTGTTTGAATATGTTTGAATGTGTTTGACTTTCATTTGATTTAAAAAGCTTAGTTTAAATGTGTTTTAATTTCATTTTATTCAAAAAGCTTTGTTTGAATGTATTTAACTCTCATTTCATTGTAAAAGATTTGTTTTACTGTGTTAAATTAAACTTTCATTTCATTTAAAAAGCTTTGTTTGAATATGTTTGAATGTGTTTGACTTTCATTTTATTCAAAAAGCTTAGTTTAAATGTTTTTTAATTTCATTTCATTCAAAAAGCTTTGTTTGAATGTATTTGACTCTCATTTCATTGAAAAAGATTTGTTTTAATATTTTTAACTTTATTTCATTTGAAAAACTTTGTTTGAATACACTTGACTTTTATTCGATTCAAAAAACTTTGTTTGTATGTGTTTGACTTTCATTTGATTCAAAACGCTTTGTTTGAGTGCGTTTGACTTTAATTTGATTCAATGAGCTTCGTTGAAATCATTTGACTTTCATTCTATTCAAAAAGTTTTGTTTGATATGTTTGACTTTCATTTGATTTAAAAAGCATTGTATGAATGTGGTTGACTTTCATTTGATTCAAAATATTTGTTTGAATGTGTTTTACTTTAATTTGATTCAATTGGCTTCATTTAGTGCGTTTGACTTTCATTCAACTCAAAAATGTTTGTTTAAATGTGTTTGACTTTCATTTGATTCAAAAAGACTTGTCTTAATGTTTTTGAGTTTCATTTAAAACAATTAGCTTCGTTGAATTCGTTTGACTTTTATTCGATTAAAAAAGCTTTGTTTGAATGTGTTTGACTTTTATTTGATTCAAAAAGCATTATTTGAATGTCTTTGAATTTTCTTTGATTTCAAAAGCTTTGTTTAAATGTGTTTGACTTTCATTTGATTCAATTAGCTTCGTTAAATGCGTTTGACTTTCATTGGATTCAAAAAGCTTTGTTTGAATATGTTTGAATGTGTTTGACTTTCATTTGATTTAAAAAGCTTAGTTTAAATGTGTTTTAATTTCATTTTATTCAAAAAGCTTTGTTTGAATGTATTTAACTCTCATTTCATTGTAAAAGATTTGTTTTACTATGTTAAATTAAAATTTCATTTCATTTAAAAAGCTTTGTTTGAATATGTTTGAATGTGTTTGACTTTCATTTCATTCTAAAAGCTTAGTTTAAATGTTTTTAAATTTCATTTCATTCAAAAAGCTTTGTTTGAATGTATTTGACTCTCATTTGATTGAAAAAGCTTGATTTTAATATTTTTTAACTTTATTTCATTTGAAAAACTTTGTTTGAATACACTTGACTTTTATTCGATTCAAAAAGCTTTGTTTGAATGTGTTTGACTTTCATTTGATTCAAAACGCTTTGTTTGAGTGCGTTTGACTTTAATTTGATTCAATGAGCTTCGTTGAAATCATTTGACTTTCATTCTATTCAAAAAGTTTTGTTTGATATGTTTGACTTTCATTTGATTTAAAAAGCATTGTATGAATGTGGTTGACTTTCATTTGATTCAAAATATTTGTTTAAATGTGGTTTACATAATTTGATTCAATTGGCTTCATTTAGTGCATTTTACTTTCATTCAACTCAAAAAGCTTTGTTTGAATGTGTTTGACTTTCATTTGATTCAAAAAGACTTGTCTGAATGTTTTTGAGTTTCATTTAATATAATTAGCTTCGTTGAATTCGTTTGACTTTTATTCGATTAAAAAATCTTTGTTTGAATGTGTTTGACTTTTATTTGATTCAAAACGCATTGTTTGAATGTCTTTGAATTTTCTTTGATTTCAAAAGCTTTGTTTGAATGTGTTTGACTTTCATATGATTCTTAAAGCTTTGTTTGAATGTGTCTGATTCATTTGATTCAAAAAGCTTTGTTTGAATATGTTTGAATGTGTTTGACTTTCATTTGATTTAAAAAGCTTAGTTTAAATGTGTTTTAATTTCATTTTATTCAAAAAGCTTTGTTTGAATGTATTTAACTCTCATTTCATTGTAAAAGATTTGTTTTACTGTGTTAAATTAAACTTTCATTTCATTTAAAAAGCTTTGTTTGAATATGTTTGAATGTGTTTGACTTTCATTTTATTCAAAAAGCTTAGTTTAAATGTTTTTTAATTTCATTTCATTCAAAAAGCTTTGTTTGAATGTATTTGACTCTCATTTCATTGAAAAAGATTTGTTTTAATATTTTTAACTTTATTTCATTTGAAAAACTTTGTTTGAATACACTTGACTTTTATTCGATTCAAAAAACTTTGTTTGTATGTGTTTGACTTTCATTTGATTCAAAACGCTTTGTTTGAGTGCGTTTGACTTTAATTTGATTCAATGAGCTTCGTTGAAATCATTTGACTTTCATTCTATTCAAAAAGTTTTGTTTGATATGTTTGACTTTCATTTGATTTAAAAAGCATTGTATGAATGTGGTTGACTTTCATTTGATTCAAAATATTTGTTTGAATGTGTTTTACTTTAATTTGATTCAATTGGCTTCATTTAGTGCATTTGACTTTCATTCAACTCAAAAATCTTTGTTTGAATGTGTTTGACTTTCATTTGATTCAAAAAGACTTGTCTTAATGTTTTTGAGTTTCATTTAAAACAATTAGCTTCGTTGAATTCGTTTGACTTTTATTCGATTAAAAAATCTGTGTTTGAATGTGTTTGACTTTTATTTGATTCAAAAAGCATTGTTTGAATGTCTTTGAATTTTCTTTGATTTCAAAAGCTTTGTTTAAATGTGTTTGACTTTCATTTGATTCAATTAGCTTCGTTGAATGCATTTGACTTTCATTGGATTCAAAACGTTTTGTTTGAATGTGTTTGACTTTCATACGATTCTTAAAGCTTTGTTTGAATGTCTTTCATTCATTTGATTCAAAATGCTTTGTTTGAATATGTTTGAATGTGTTTGACTTTTATTTGATTCAAAAAGCTTAGTTTAAATGTGTTTTAATTTCATTTTATTCAAAAAGCTTTGTTTGAATGTATTTGACTCTAAATTCATTGTAAAAGATTTGTTTTAATGTGTTAAATTAAACTTTCATTTCATTTAAAAAGCTTTTGTTGAATATGTTTGAATGTTTTTTACTTTCATTTTATTCAAAAAGCTTAGTTTAAATGTTTTTTAATTTCATTTCATTCAAAAAGTTTTGTTTGAATGTATTAGACTCTCATTAGATTGAAAACGCTTTATTTTAATATTTTTAACTTTATTTCAATTGAAAAAATTTGTTTGAGTACACTTGACTTTTATTCGATTCAAAAAGCTTTGTTTGAATGTGTTTGACTTTCATTTGATTCAAAACGCTTTGTTTGAGTGCGTTTGACTTTAATTTGATTCAATGAGCTTCGTTGAAATCATTTGACTTTCATTCTATTCAAAAAGTTTTGTTTGATATGTTTGACTTTCATTTGATTTAAAAAGCATTGTATGAATGTGGTTGACTTTCATTTGATTCAAAATATTTGTTTGAATGTGTTTTACTTTAATTTGATTCAATTGGCTTCATTTAGTGCATTTGACTTTCATTCAACTCAAAAATCTTTGTTTGAATGTGTTTGACTTTCATTTGATTCAAAAAGACTTGTCTTAATGTTTTTGAGTTTCATTTAAAACAATTAGCTTCGTTGAATTCGTTTGACTTTTTATTCGATTAAAAAATCTGTGTTTGAATGTGTTTGACTTTTATTTGATTCAAAAAGCATTGTTTGAATGTCTTTGAATTTTCTTTGATTTCAAAAGCTTTGTTTAAATGTGTTTGACTTTCATTTGATTCAATTAGCTTCGTTGAATGCATTTGACTTTCATTGGATTCAAAACGTTTTGTTTGAATGTGTTTGACTTTCATACGATTCTTAAAGCTTTGTTTGAATGTCTTTCATTCATTTGATTCAAAATGCTTTGTTTGAATATGTTTGAATGTGTTTGACTTTTATTTGATTCAAAAAGCTTAGTTTAAATGTGTTTTAATTTCATTTTATTCAAAAAGCTTTGTTTGAATGTATTTGACTCTAAATTCATTGTAAAAGATTTGTTTTAATGTGTTAAATTAAACTTTCATTTCATTTAAAAAGCTTTTGTTGAATATGTTTGAATGTTTTTTACTTTCATTTTATTCAAAAAGCTTAGTTTAAATGTTTTTTAATTTCATTTCATTCAAAAAGTTTTGTTTGAATGTATTAGACTCTCATTAGATTGAAAACGCTTTATTTTAATATTTTTAACTTTATTTCAATTGAAAAAATTTGTTTGAGTACACTTGACTTTTATTCGATTCAAAAAGCTTTGTTTGAATGTGTTTGACTTTCATTTGATTCAAAACGCTTTGTTTGAGTGCGTTTGACTTTAATTTGATTCAATGAGCTTCGTTGAAATCATTTGACTTTCATTCTATTCAAAAAGTTTTGTTTGATATGTTTGACTTTCATTTGATTTAAAAAGCATTGTATGAATGTGGTTGACTTTCATTTGATTCAAAATATTTGTTTGAATGTGTTTTACTTTAATTTGATTCAATTGGCTTCATTTAGTGCATTTGACTTTCATTCAACTCAAAAATCTTTGTTTGAATGTGTTTGACTTTCATTTGATTCAAAAAGACTTGTCTTAATGTTTTTGAGTTTCATTTAAAACAATTAGCTTCGTTGAATTCGTTTGACTTTTATTCGATTAAAAAATCTTTGTTTGAATGTGTTTGACTTTTATTTGATTCAAAAAGCATTGTTTGAATGTCTTTGAATTTTCTTTGATTTCAAAAGCTTTGTTTAAATGTGTTTGACTTTCATTTGATTCAATTAGCTTCGTTGAATGCATTTGACTTTCATTGGATTCAAAACGTTTTGTTTGAATGTGTTTGACTTTCATACGATTCTTAAAGCTTTGTTTGAATGTGTTTCATTCATTTGATTCAAAATGCTTTGTTTGAATATGTTTGAATGTGTTTGACTTTTATTTGATTCAAAAAGCTTAGTTTAAATGTGTTTTAATTTCATTTTATTCAAAAAGCTTTGTTTGAATGTATTTGACTCTCATTTCATTGTAAAAGATTTGTTTTAATGTGTTAAATTAAACTTTCATTTCATTTAAAAAGCTTTTGTTGAATATGTTTGAATGTTTTTTACTTTCATTTTATTCAAAAAGCTTAGTTTAAATGTTTTTTAATTTCATTTCATTCAAAAAGTTTTGTTTGAATGTATTAGACTCTCATTTGATTGAAAACGCTTTATTTTAATATTTTTAACTTTATTTCAATTGAAAAAATTTGTTTTGAGTACACTTGACTTTTATTCGATTCAAAAAGCTTTGTTTGAATGTGTTTGACTTTCATTTGATTCAAAACGCTTTGTTTGAGTGCGTTTGACTTTGATTTTATTCAATGAGCTTCGTTGAAAGCATTTGACTTTCATTCGATTCAAAAAGCTTTGTTTGATATGTTTGACTTTCATTTAATTTAAAAAGCTTTGTATGAATGTGGTTGACTTTCATTTGATTCAAAATATTTGTTTGAATGTGTTTTACTTTAATTTGATTCAATTGGATTCATTTAGTGCATTTGACTTTCATTCAACTCAAAAATCTTTGTTTGAATGTGTTTGACTTTCATTTGATTCAAAAAGACTTGTCTGAATGTTTTTGAGTTTCATTTAAAACAATTAGCTTCGTTGAATTCGTTTGACTTTTATTCGATTAAAAAAATCTTTGTTTGAATGTGTTTGACTTTTATTTGATTCAAAAAGCATTGTTTAAATGTCTATGAATTTTCTTTGATTTCAAAAGCTTTGTTTAAATGTGTTTGACTTTCATTTGATTCAATTAGCTTCGTTAAATGCGTTTGACTTTCATTGGATTCAAAACGTTTTGTTTGAATGTGTTTGACTTTCATATGATTCTTAAGGCTTTGTTTTAATGTGTCTGATTCATTTGATTCAAAAAGCTTTGTTTGAATATGTTTGAATGTGTTTGACTTTCATTTGATTCAAAAAGCTTAGTTTAAATGTGTTTTAATTTCATTTTATTCAAAAAGCTTTGTTTGAATGTATTTGACTCTCATTTCATTGAAAAAGATTTGTTTTAATGTGTTAAATTAAACTTTCATTTCATTTAAAAAGCTTTGTTTGAATATGTTTGAATGTGTTTGACTTTCATTTTATTCAAAAAGCTTAGTTTAAATGATTTTTAATTTCATTTCATTCAAAAAGCTTTGTTTGAATATATTTGACTCTCTTTTTATTGAAAAAGCTTGATTTTAATATGTTTAACTTTCTTTCATTTGAAAAACTTTGTTTGAATACACTTGACTTTTATTCGATTCAAAAAGCTTTGTTTGAATGTGTTTGACTTTCATTTGATTCAAAACGCTTTGTTTGAGTGCGTTTGACTTTAATTTGATTCAATGAGCTTCGTTGATAGCATTTGACTTTCATTCTATTCAAATAGCTTTGTTTGATATGTTTGACTTCCATTTGATTTAAAAAGCATTGTATGAATGTGGTTGACTTTCATTTGATTCAAAATATTTGTTTGAATGTGTTTTACTTTAATTTGATTCAATTGGCTTCATTTTGTGCATTTGACTTTCATTCAACTCAAAAAGCTTTGTTTGAATGTGTTTGACTTTTATTTGATTCAAAAAGCATTGTTTGAATGTCTATGAATTTTCTTTGATTTCAAAAGCTTTGTTTAAATGTGTTTGACTTTCATTTGATTCAATTAGCTTCGTTAAATGCGTTTGACTTTCATTGGATTCAAAACGTTTTGTTTAAATGTGTTTGACTTTCATATGATTCTTAAAGCTTTGTTTGAATATGTTTGAATGTGTTTGACTTTCATTTGATTTAAAAAGCTTAGTTTAAATGTGTTTTAATTTCATTTTATTCAAAAAGCTTTGTTTGAATGTATTTAACTCTCATTTCATTGTAAAAGATTTGTTTAACTGTGTTAAATTAAACTTTCATTTCATTTAAAAAGCTTTGTTTGAATATGTTTGAATGTGTTTGACTTTCATTTTATTCAAAAAGCTTAGTTTAAATTTTTTTTTAATTTCATTTCATTCAAAAAGCTTTGTTTGAATGTATTTGACTCTCATTTGATTGAAAAAGCTTTATTTTAATATTTTTAACTTTATTTCATTTGAAAAACTTTGTTTGAATACATTTGACTTTTATTCGATTCAAAAAGCTTTGTTTGTATGTGTTTGACTTTCATTTGATTCAAAACGCTTTGTTTGAGTGCGTTTGACTTTAATTTGATTCAGTGAGCTTCGTTGAAATCATTTGACTTTCATTCTATTCAAAAAGTTTTGTTTGATATATTTGACTTTCATTTGATTTAAAAAGCATTGTATGAATGTGTTTTACTTTAATTTGATTCAATTGGCTTCATTTAGTGCATTTTACTTTCATTCAACTCAAAAAGCTTTGTTTGAATGTGTTTGACTTTCATTTGATTCAAAAAGACTTGTCTGAATGTTTTTGAGTTTCATTTAATATAATTAGCTTCGTTGAATTCGTTTGACTTTTATTCGATTAAAAAATCTTTGTTTGAATGTGCTTGACTTTTATTTGATTCAAAACGCATTGTTTGAATGTCTTTGAATTTTCTTTGATTTCAAAAGCTTTGTTTAAATGTGTTTGACTTTCATTTGATTCAATTAGCTTCGTTAATTGCGTTTGACTTTCATTGGATTCAAAACGTTTTGTTTGAATGTGTTTGACTTTCATATGATTCTTAAAGCTTTGTTTGAATGTGTCTGATTCATTTGATTCAAAAAGCTTTGTTTGAATATGTTTGAATGTGTTTGACTTTCATTTGATTTAAAAAGCTTAGTTTAAATGTGTTTTAATTTCATTTTATTCAAAAAGCTTTGTTTGAATGTATTTAACTCTCATTTCATTGTAAAAGATTTGTTTTACTGTGTTAAATTAAACTTTCATTTCATTTAAAAAGCTTTGTTTGAATATGTTTGAATGTGTTTGACTTTCATTTTATTCAAAAAGCTTAGTTTAAATGTTTTTTAATTTCATTTCATTCAAAAAGCTTTGTTTGAATGTATTTGACTCTCTTTTGATTGAAAAAGCTTTATTTTAATATGTTTAACTTTCTTTCATTTGAAAAACTTTGTTTGAATACACTTGACTTTTATTCGATTCAAAAAGCTTTGTTTGAATGTGTTTGACTTTCATTTGATTCAAAACGCTTTGTTTGAGTGCGTTTGACTTTAATTTGATTCAATGAGCTTCGTTGAAAGCATTTGACTTTCATTCTATTCAAAAAGCTTTGTTTGATATGTTTGACTTTCATTTGATTTAAAAAGCATTGTATGAATGTGGTTGACTTTCATTTGATTCAAAATATTTGTTTGAATGTGTTTTACTTTAATTTGATTCAATTGGCTTCATTTTGTGCATTTGACTTTCATTCAACTCAAAAAGCTTTGTTTGAATGTGTTTGACTTTCATTTGATTCAAAAAGACTTGTCTGAATGTTATTGATTTTCATTTAATTCAATTAGCTTCGTTGAATTCGTTTGACTTTTATTCGATTAAAAAAGCTTTGTTTGTATGTGTTTGACTTTTATTTTATATAAAAAGCATTGGTTGAATGTCTTTGAATTTTCTTTGATTTCAAAAGCTTTATTTAAATGTGTTTGACTTTCATTTGATTCAATTAGCTTCGTTGAATGCATTTGACTTTCATTGGATTTAAAACGTTTTGTTTGAATGTGTTTGACTTTCATATGATTCTTAACGCTTTGTTTGAATGTGTGTGATTCATTTGATTCAAAAAGCTTTGTTTGAATATGTTTGAATGTGTTTGACTTTAATTTGATTTAAAAAGCTTAGTTTAAATGTGTTTTAATTTCATTTTATTCAAAAAGCTTTGTTTGAATGTATTTGACTCTCATTTCATTGAAAAAGATTTTTCTTGATGTGTTAAATTAAACTTACATTTCATTTAAAAAGCTTTGTTTGAATATGTTTGAATGTGTTTGACTTTCATTTTATATAAATAGCTTAGTTTAAATGTTTTTTAATTTATTTCATTCAAAAAGCTTTGTTTGAATGTATTTGACTCTCTTTTGATTGAAATAGCTTTATTTTAATATGTTTAACTTTCTTTCATTTGAAAAACTTTGTTTGAATACACTTGACTTTTATTCGATTCAAAAAGCTTTGTTTGAATGTGTTTGACTTTCATTTGATTCAAAACGCTTTGTTTGAGTGCGTTTGACTTTAATTTGATTCAATGAGCTTCGTTGAAAGCATTTGACTTTCATTCTATTCAAAAAGCTTTGTTTGATATGTTTGACTTTCATTTGATTTAAAAAGCATTGTATGAATGTGGTTAACTTTAATTTTATTCAAAATATTTGTTTAAATGTGTTTTACTTTAATTTGATTCAATTGGCTTCATTTAGTGCATTTGACTTTCATTCAACTCAAAAAGCTTTGTTTGAATGTGTTTGACTTTCATTTAATTCAAAAAGACTTGTCTGAATGTTTTTGAGTTTCATTTAATACAATTAGCTTCGTTGAATTCGTTTGACTTTTATTCGATTAAAAAAGCTTTGTTTGAATGTGTTTGACTTTTATTTGATTCAAAAAGCATTGTTTGAATGTCTATGAATTTTCTTTGAATTCAAAAGCTTTGTTTAAATGTGTTTGACTTTCATTTGATTCAATTAGCTTCGTTGAGTGCATTTGACTTTCATTGGATTCAAAACGTTTTGTTTGAATGTGTTTGACTTTCATATGATTCTTAAAGCTTTGTTTGAATGTGTTTGATTCATTTGAAATAAAAAGCTTTGTTTGAATATGTTTGAATGTGTTTGACTTTCATTTGATTCAAAAAGCTTAGTTTAAATGTGTTTTAATTTCATTTTATTCAAAAAGCTTTGTTTGAATGTATTTAACTCTCATTTCATTGAAAAAAGATTTGTTTTAATGTGTGAAATTAAACTTTCATTTCATTTAAAAAGCTTTGTTTGAATGTGTTTGACTTACATTTTATATAAAAGCTTGGTTTAAATGTTTTTTAATTTCATTTCATTCAAAAAGCTTTGTTTGAATGTATTTGACTCTCTTTTGATTAAAATAGCTTTATTTTAATTTGTTTAACTTTCTTTCACGTGAAAAAACTTTGTTTAAATACACTTGATTTTTATTCGATTCAAAAAGCTTTGTTTGAATGTGTTTGACTTTCATTTGAATCTGAACGCTTTGTTTGAGTGCGTTTGACTTTAATTTGATTCAATGAGCTTCGTTGAAAGCATTTGACTTTCATTCGATTCAAAAAGCTTTGTTTGATATGTTTGACTTTCATTTGATTTAAAAAGCATTGTATGAATGTGGTTGACTTTCATTTGATTCAAAATATTTGTTTGAATGTGTTTTACTTTAATTTGATTCAATTGGCTTCATTTAGTGCATTTGACTTTCATTCAACTCAAAAAGCTTTGTTTGAATGTGTTTGACTTTCATTTGATTCAAAAAGACTTGTCTTAATGTTATTGAGTTTCATTTAATACAATTAGCTTCGTTGAATTCGTTTGACTTTTATTCGATTAAAAAAGCTTTGTTTGTATGTGTTTGACTTTTATTTGATATAAAAAGCATTGGTTGAATGTCTTTGAATTTTCTTTGATTTCAAAAGCTTTATTTAAATGTGTTTGACTTTCATTTGATTCAATTAGCTTCGTTGAATGCATTTGACTTTCATTGGATTCAAAACGTTTTGTTTGAATGTGTTGGACTTTCATATGATTCTTAAAGCTTTCTTTGAATGTGTTTTATTCATTTGATTCAAAATGCTTTGTTTGAATATGTTTGAATGTGTTTGACTTTCATTTGATTCAAAAAGGTTAGTTTAAATGTGTTTTAATTTCATTTTATTCAAAAAACTTTGTTTGAATGTATTTGACTCTCATTTCATTGAAGAAGATTTGTTTTAATGTGTGAAATTAAACTTTCATTTCATTTAAAAAGCTTTGTTTGAATATGTTTGAATGTGTTTGACTTTCATTTTATTCAAAAAGCTTTGTTTAAATGTTTTTTAATTTTATTTCATTCAAAAAGCTTTGTTTGAATGTATTTGACTCTCTATTGATTGAAAAAGCTTTATTTTAATATGTTTAACTTTCTTTCATTTGAAAAACTTTGTTTGAATACACTTGACTTTTATTCGATTCAAAAAGCTTTGTTTCAATGTGTTTGACTTTCATTTGATTCAAAACGCTTTGTTTGAGTGCGTTTGACTTTAATTTGATTCAATGAGCTTCGTTGAAAGCATTTGACTTTCATTCTATTCAAAAAGCTTTGTTTGATATGTTTGACTTTCATTTGATTTAAAAAGCATTGTATGAATGTGGTTGACTTTCATTTGATTCAAAATATTTGTTTGAATGTGTTTTACTTTAATTTGATTCAATTGGCTTCATTTAGTGCATTTTACTTTCATTCAACTCAAAAAGCTTTGTTTGAATGTGTTTGACTTTCATTTGATTCAAAAAGACTAGTCTGAATGTTTTTTAGTTTCATTTAATACAATTAGCTTCGTTGAATTCGTTTGACTTTTATTCGATTAAAAAAGCTTTGTCTGAATGTGTTTGACTTTTATGTGATTCAAAAAGCATTGTTTGAATGTCTATGAATTTTCTTTGATTTCAAAAGCTTTGTTTAAATGTGTTTGACTTTCATTTGATTCAATTAGCTTCGTTAAATGCGTTTGACTTTCATTGGATTCAAAACGTTTTGTTTGAATGTGTTTGACTTTCATATGATTCTTAAAGCTTTGTTTGAATGTGTCTGATTCATTTGATTCAAAAAGCTTTGTTTGAATATGTTTGAATGTGTTTGACTTTCATTTGATTCAAAAAGCTTAGTTTAAATGTGTTTTAATTTCATTTTATTCAAAAAGCTTTGTTTGAATGTATTTGACTCTCATTTCATTGTAAAAGATTTGTTTTAATGTGTTAAATTAAACTTTCATTTCATTTATAAAGCTTTTGTTGAATATGTTTGAATGTTTTTTACTTTCATTTTATTCAAAAAGCTTAGTTTAAATGTTTTTTAATTTCATTTCATTCAAAAAGTTTTGTTTGAATGTATTAGACTCTCATTTGATTGATAAAGCTTTATTTTAATATTTTTAACTTTATTTCAATTGAAAAACTTTGTTTGAGTACACTTGACTTTTATTCGATTCAAAAAGCTTTGTTTGAATGTGTTTGACTTTCATTTGATTCAAAACGCTTTGTTTGAGTGCGTTTGACTTTGATTTTATTCAATGAGCTTCGTTGAAAGCATTTGACTTTCATTCGATTCAAAAAGCTTTGTTTGATATGTTTGACTTTCATTTGATTTAAAAAGCTTTGTATGAATGTGGTTGACTTTCATTTGATTCAAAATATTTGTTTGAATGTTTTTTACTTTAATTTGATTCAATTGGCTTCATTTAGTGCATTTTACTTTCATTCAACTCAAAAAGCTTTGTTTGAATGTGTTTGACTTTCATTTGATTCAAAAAGACTTGTCTGAATGTTTTTGAGTTTCATTTAAAACAATTAGCTTCGTTGAATTCGTTTGACTTTTATTCGATTAAAAAAATCTTTGTTTGAATGTGTTTGACTTTTATTTGATTCAAAAAGCATTGTTTGAATGTCTATGAATTTTCTTTGATTTCAAAAGCTTTGTTTAAATGTGTTTGACTTTCATTTGATTCAATTAGCTTCGTTAAATGCGTTTGACTTTCATTGGATTCAAAACGTTTTGTTTGAATGTGTTTGACTTTCATATAATTCTTAAAGTTTTGTTTGAATGTGTCTGATTCATTTGATTCAAAAAGCTTTGTTTGAATATGTTTGAATGTGTTTGACTTTCATTTGATTTAAAAAGCTTAGTTTAAATGTGTTTTAATTTCATTTTATTCAAAAAGCTTTGTTTGAATGTATTTAACTCTCATTTCATTGTAAAAGATTTGTTTTACTGTGTTAAATTAAACTTTCATTTCATTTAAAAAGCTTTGTTTGAATATGTTTGAATGTGTTTGACTTTCATTTTATTCAAAAAGCTTAGTTTAAATGTTTTTTAATTTCATTTCATTCAAAACGCTTTGTTTGAATGTATTAGACTCTCATTTGATTGAAAACGCTTGATTTTAATATTTTTTAACTTTATTTCATTTGAAAAACTTTGTTTGAATACACTTGACTTTTATTAGATTCAAAAAGCTTTGTTTGAATGTGTTTGACTTTCATTTGATTCAAAACGCTTTGTTTGAGTGCGTTTGACTTTAATTTGATTCAATGAGCTTATTTGAAATCATTTGACTTTCATTCGATTTAAAAAGCTTTGTTTGATATGTTTGACTTTCATTTAATTTAAAAAGCTTTGTATGAATGTGGTTGACTTTCATTTGATTCAAAATATTTGTTTGAATGTGTTTTACTTTAATTTGATTCAATTGGCTTCATTTAGTGCATTTTACTTTCATTCAACTCAAAAAGCTTTGTTTGAATGTGTTTGACTTTCATTTGATTCAAAAAGACTTGTCTGAATGTTTTTTAGTTTCTTTTAATACAATTAGCTTCGTTGAATTCGTTTGACTTTTATTCGATTAAAAAAGCTTTGTCTGAATGTGTTTGACTTTTATTTGATTCAAAAAGCATTGTTTGAATGACTTTCTTTGATTTCGAAAGCTTTGTTTAAATGTGTTTGACTTTCATTTATTCAATTAGCTTCGTTAAATGCGTTTGAATTTCATTGGATTCAAAACGTTTTCTTTGAATGTGTTTGACTTTCATATGATTCTTAAAGCTTTGTGTGAATGTGTTTGATTCGGGATTCAAAAAGCTTTGTTTGAATGTGTTTGACTTTCATTTGATTCAAAAAGCTTAGTTTAAATGTATTTTAATTTAATTTTATTCAAAAAGCTTTGTTTGAATGTATTTGACTCTCATTTCATTGAAAAAGATTTGTTTTAATGTGTTAAATTAAACTTTCATTTCATTTAAAAAGCTTTGTTTGAATATGTTTGAATGTGTTTGACTTTCATTTTATTCAAAAAGCTTAGTTTAAATGTTTTTTAATTTCATTTCATTCAAAAAGCTTTGTTTGAATGTATTTGAGTCTCTTTTGATTGAAAAAGCTTGATTTTAATATGTTTAACTTTCTTTCATTTGAAAAACTTTGTTTGAATACACTTGACTTTTATTCGATTCAAAAAGCTTTGTTTGAATGTGTTTGACTTTCATTTGATTCAAAACGCTTTGTTTGAGTGCGTTTGACTTTAATTTGATTCAATGAGCTTCGTTGATAGCATTTGACTTTCATTCTATTCAAATAGCTTTGTTTGATATGTTTGACTTTCATTTGATTTAAAAAGCATTGTATGAATGTGGTTGACTTTCATTTGATTCAAAATATTTGTTTGAATGTGTTTTACTTTAATTTGATTCAATTGGCTTCATTTAGTGCATTTGACTTTCATTCAACTCAAAAATCTTTGTTTGAATGTGTTTGACTTTCATTTGATTCAAAAAGACTTGTCTGAATGTTTTTGAGTTTCATTTAAAACAATTAGCTTCGTTGAATTCGTTTGACTTTTATTCGATTAAAAAAATCTTTGTTTGAATGTGTTTGACTTTTATTTGATTCAAAAAGCATTGTTTGAATGTCTATGAATTTTCTTTGATTTTAAAAGCTTTGTTTAAATGTGTTTGACTTTCATTTGATTCAATTAGCTTCGTTAAATGCGTTTGACTTTCATTGGATTCAAAACGTTTTGTTTGAATGTGTTTGACTTTCATATAATTCTTAAAGTTTTGTTTGAATGTGTCTGATTCATTTGATTCAAAAAGCTTTGTTTGAATATGTTTGAATGTGTTTGACTTTCATTTGATTTAAAAAGCTTAGTTTAAATGTGTTTTAATTTCATTTTATTCAAAAAGCTTTGTTTGAATGTATTTAACTCTCATTTCATTGTAAAAGATTTGTTTTACTGTGTTAAATTAAACTTTCATTTCATTTAAAAAGCTTTGTTTGAATATGTTCGAATGTGTTTGACTTTCATTTTATTCAAAAAGCTTAGTTTAAATGTTTTTTAATTTCATTTCATTCAAAAATCTTTGTTTGAATGTATTTGACTCTCATTTGATTGAAAAAGACTTGTCTTAATGTTTTTGAGTTTCATTTAAAACAATTAGCTTCGTTGAATTCGTTTGACTTTTATTCGATTAAAAAATCTTTGTTTGAATGTGTTTGACTTTTATTTGATTCAAAAAGCATTGTTTGAATGTCTTTGAATTTTCTTTGATTTCAAAAGCTTTGTTTAAATGTGTTTAACTTTCATTTGATTCAATTAGCTTCGTTGAATGCATTTGACTTTCATTGGATTCAAAACGTTTTGTTTGAATGTGTTTGACTTTCATACGATTCTTAAAGCTTTGTTTGAATGTCTTTCATTCATTTGATTCAAAATGCTTTGTTTGAATATGTTTGAATGTGTTTGACTTTTATTTGATTCAAAAAGCTTAGTTTAAATGTGTTTTAATTTCATTTTATTCAAAAAGCTTTGTTTGAATGTATTTGACTCTCATTTCATTGTAAAAGATTTGTTTTAATGTGTTAAATTAAACTTTCATTTCATTTAAAAAGCTTTGTTTGAATATGTTTGAATGTGTTTGACTTTCATTTTATTCAAAAAGCTTAGTTTAAATGTTTTTTAATTTCATTTCATTCAAAAAGCTTTGTTTGAATGTATTTGAGTATCTTTTGATTGAAAAAGCTTGATTTTAATATGTTTAACTTTCTTTCATTTGAAAAACTTTGTTTGAATACACTTGACTTTTATTCGATTCAAAAAGCTTTGTTTGAATGTGTTTGACTTTCATTTGATTCAAAACGCTTTGTTTGAGTGCGTTTGACTTTAATTTGATTCAATGAGCTTCGTTGAAATCATTTGACTTTCATTCTATTCAAAAAGTTTTGTTTGATATGTTTGACTTTCATTTGATTTAAAAAGCATTGTATGAATGTGGTTGACTTTCATTTGATTCAAAATATTTGTTTGAATGTGTTTTACTTTAATTTGATTCAATTGGCTTCATTTAGTGCATTTTACTTTCATTCAACTCTAAAATCTTTGTTTGAATGTGTTTGACTTTTATTTGATTCAAAAAGACTTGTCTGAATGTTTTTGAGTTTCATTTAAAACAATTAGCTTCGTTGAATTCGTTTGACTTTTATTCGATTAAAAAAATCTTTGTTTGAATGTGTTTGACTTTTATTTGATTCAAAAAGAATTGTTTGAATGTCTATGAATTTTCTTTAATTTCAAAAGCTTTGTTTAAATGTGTTTGACTTTCATTTGATTCAATTAGCTTCGTTAAATGCGTTTGACTTTCATTGGATTCAAAACGGTTTGTTTGAATGTGTTTGACTTTCATATGATTCTTAAAGCTTTGTTTAAATGTGTCTGATTCATTTGATTCAAAAAGCTTTGTTTGAATATGTTTGAATGTGTTTGACTTTCATTTGATTTAAAAAGCTTAGTTTAAATGTGTTTTAATTTCATTTTATTCAAAAAGCTTTGTTTGAATGTATTTAACTCTTATTTCATTGTAAAAGATTTGTTTTACTATGTTAAATTAAACTTTCATTTCATTTAAAAAGCTTTGTTTGAATATGTTTGAATGTGTTTGACTTTCACTTTATTCAAAAAGCTTAGTTTAAATGTTTTTTAATTTCATTTCATTCAAAACGCTTTGTTTGAATGTATTAGACTCTCATTTGATTGAAAACGCTTGATTTTAATATTTTTTAACTTTATTTCATTTGAAAAACTTTGTTTGAATACACTTGACTTTTATTCGATTCAAAAAGCTTTGTTTGAATGTGTTTGACTTTCATTTGATTCAAAACGCTTTGTTTGAGTGCGTTTGACTTTAATTTGATTCAATGAGCTTCGTTGAAATCATTTGACTTTCATTCGATTTAAAAAGCTTTGTTTGATATGTTTGACTTTCATTTAATTTAAAAAGCTTTGTATGAATGTGGTTGACTTTCATTTGATTCAAAATATTTGTTTGAATGTGTTTTACTTTAATTTGATTCAATTGGCTTCATTTAGTGCATTTTACTTTCATTCAACTCAAAAAGCTTTGTTTGAATGTGTTTGACTTTCATTTGATTCAAAAAGACTTGTCTGAATGTTTTTTAGTTTCTTTTAATACAATTAGCTTCGTTGAATTCGTTTGACTTTTATTCGATTAAAAAAGCTTTGTCTGAATGTGTTTGACTTTTATTTGATTCAAAAAGCATTGTTTGAATGACTTTCTTTGATTTCGAAAGCTTTGTTTAAATGTGTTTGACTTTCATTTATTCAATTAGCTTCGTTAAATGCGTTTGAATTTCATTGGATTCAAAACGTTTTCTTTGAATGTGTTTGACTTTCATATGATTCTTAAAGCTTTGTGTGAATGTGTTTGATTCGGGATTCAAAAAGCTTTGTTTGAATGTGTTTGACTTTCATTTGATTCAAAAAGCTTAGTTTAAATGTATTTTAATTTAATTTTATTCAAAAAGCTTTGTTTGAATGTATTTGACTCTCATTTCATTGAAAAAGATTTGTTTTAATGTGTTAAATTAAACTTTCATTTCATTTAAAAAGCTTTGTTTGAATATGTTTGAATGTGTTTGACTTTCATTTTATTCAAAAAGCTTAGTTTAAATGTTTTTTAATTTCATTTCATTCAAAAAGCTTTGTTTGAATGTATTTGAGTCTCTTTTGATTGAAAAAGCTTGATTTTAATATGTTTAACTTTCTTTCATTTGAAAAACTTTGTTTGAATACACTTGACTTTTATTCGATTCAAAAAGCTTTGTTTGAATGTGTTTGACTTTCATTTGATTCAAAACGCTTTGTTTGAGTGCGTTTGACTTTAATTTGATTCAATGAGCTTCGTTGATAGCATTTGACTTTCATTCTATTCAAATAGCTTTGTTTGATATGTTTGACTTTCATTTGATTTAAAAAGCATTGTATGAATGTGGTTGACTTTCATTTGATTCAAAATATTTGTTTGAATGTGTTTTACTTTAATTTGATTCAATTGGCTTCATTTAGTGCATTTGACTTTCATTCAACTCAAAAATCTTTGTTTGAATGTGTTTGACTTTCATTTGATTCAAAAAGACTTGTCTGAATGTTTTTTGAGTTTCATTTAAAACAATTAGCTTCGTTGAATTCGTTTGACTTTTATTCGATTAAAAAAATCTTTGTTTGAATGTGTTTGACTTTTATTTGATTCAAAAAGCATTGTTTGAATGTCTATGAATTTTCTTTGATTTTAAAAGCTTTGTTTAAATGTGTTTGACTTTCATTTGATTCAATTAGCTTCGTTAAATGCGTTTGACTTTCATTGGATTCAAAACGTTTTGTTTGAATGTGTTTGACTTTCATATAATTCTTAAAGTTTTGTTTGAATGTGTCTGATTCATTTGATTCAAAAAGCTTTGTTTGAATATGTTTGAATGTGTTTGACTTTCATTTGATTTAAAAAGCTTAGTTTAAATGTGTTTTAATTTCATTTTATTCAAAAAGCTTTGTTTGAATGTATTTAACTCTCATTTCATTGTAAAAGATTTGTTTTACTGTGTTAAATTAAACTTTCATTTCATTTAAAAAGCTTTGTTTGAATATGTTCGAATGTGTTTGACTTTCATTTTATTCAAAAAGCTTAGTTTAAATGTTTTTTAATTTCATTTCATTCAAAAATCTTTGTTTGAATGTATTTGACTCTCATTTGATTGAAAAAGACTTGTCTTAATGTTTTTGAGTTTCATTTAAAACAATTAGCTTCGTTGAATTCGTTTGACTTTTATTCGATTAAAAAATCTTTGTTTGAATGTGTTTGACTTTTATTTGATTCAAAAAGCATTGTTTGAATGTCTTTTGAATTTTCTTTGATTTCAAAAGCTTTGTTTAAATGTGTTTAACTTTCATTTGATTCAATTAGCTTCGTTGAATGCATTTGACTTTCATTGGATTCAAAACGTTTTGTTTGAATGTGTTTGACTTTCATACGATTCTTAAAGCTTTGTTTGAATGTCTTTCATTCATTTGATTCAAAATGCTTTGTTTGAATATGTTTGAATGTGTTTGACTTTTATTTGATTCAAAAAGCTTAGTTTAAATGTGTTTTAATTTCATTTTATTCAAAAAGCTTTGTTTGAATGTATTTGACTCTCATTTCATTGTAAAAGATTTGTTTTAATGTGTTAAATTAAACTTTCATTTCATTTAAAAAGCTTTGTTTGAATATGTTTGAATGTGTTTGACTTTCATTTTATTCAAAAAGCTTAGTATAAATGTTTTTTAATTTCATTTCATTCAAAAAGCTTTGTTTGAATGTATTTGAGTATCTTTTGATTGAAAAAGCTTGATTTTAATATGTTTAACTTTCTTTCATTTGAAAAACTTTGTTTGAATACACTTGACTTTTATTCGATTCAAAAAGCTTTGTTTGAATGTGTTTGACTTTCATTTGATTCAAAACGCTTTGTTTGAGTGCGTTTGACTTTAATTTGATTCAATGAGCTTCGTTGATAGCATTTGACTTTCATTCTATTCAAATAGCTTTGTTTGATATGTTTGACTTTCATTTGATTTAAAAAGCATTGTATGAATGTGGTTGACTTTCATTTGATTCAAAATATTTGTTTGAATGTGTTTTACTTTAATTTGATTCAATTGGCTTCATTTAGTGCATTTGACTTTCATTCAACTCAAAAATCTTTGTTTGAATGTGTTTGACTTTCATTTGATTCAAAAAGACTTGTCTGAATGTTTTTGAGTTTCATTTAAAACAATTAGCTTCGTTGAATTCGTTTGACTTTTATTCGATTAAAAAAATCTTTGTTTGAATGTGTTTGACTTTTATTTGATTCAAAAAGCATTGTTTGAATGTCTATGAATTTTCTTTGATTTCAAAAGCTTTGTTTAAATGTGTTTGACTTTCATTTGATTCAATTAGCTTCGTTAAATGCGTTTGACTTTCATTGGATTCAAAACGTTTTGTTTGAATGTGTTTGACTTTCATATAATTCTTAAAGTTTTGTTTGAATGTGTCTGATTCATTTGATTCAAAAAGCTTTGTTTGAATATGTTTGAATGTGTTTGACTTTCATTTGATTTAAAAAGCTTAGTTTAAATGTGTTTTAATTTCATTTTATTCAAAAAGCTTTGTTTGAATGTATTTAACTCTTATTTCATTGTAAAAGATTTGTTTTACTGTGTTAAATTAAACTTACATTTCATTTAAAAAGCTTTGTTTGAATATGTTTGAATGTGTTTGACTTTCATTTTATTCAAAAAGCTTAGTTTAAATGTTTTTTAATTTCATTTCATTTAAAAAGCTTTGTTTCAATGTATTTGACTCTCATTTGATTGAAAAAGCTTGATTTTAATATTTTTTAACTTTATTTCATTTGAAAAACTTTGTTTGAATACATTTGACTTTTATTCGATTCAAAAAGCTTTGTTTGAATGTGTTTGACTTTCATTTGATTCAAAACGCTTTGTTTGAGTGCGTTTGACTTTAATTTGATTCAATGAGCTTCGTTGAAATCATTTGACTTTCATTCTATTCAAAAAGTTTTGTTTGATATGTTTGACTTTCATTTGATTTAAAAAGCATTGTATGAATGTGGGTGACTTTCATTTGATTCAAAATATTTGTTTGAATGTGTTTTACTTTAATTTGATTCAATTGGCTTCATTTAGTGCATTTGACTTTCATTCAACTCTAAAATCTTTGTTTGAATGTGTTTGACTTTAATTTGTTTCAAAAAGACTTGTCTTAATGTTTTTGAGTTTCATTTAAAACAATTAGCTTCGTTGAATTCGTTTGACTTTTATTCGATTAAAAAATCTTTGTTTGAATGTGTTTGACTATTATTTGATTCAAAAAGCATTGTTTGAATGTCTATGAATTTTCTTTGATTTCAAAAGCTTTGTTTAAATGTGTTTGACTTTCATTTGATTCAATTAGCTTCGTTAAATGCGTTTGACTTTCATTGGATTCAAAACGTTTTGTTTGAATGTGTTTGACTTTCATATGATTCTTAAAGCTTTGTTTGAATGTGTCTGATTCGTTTGATTCAAAAAGCTTTGTTTGAATATGTTTGAATGTGTTTGACTTTCATTTGATTTAAAAAGCTTAGTTTAAATGTGTTTTAATTTCATTTTATTCAAAAAGCTTTGTTTGAATGTATTTAACTCTCATTTCATTGTAAAAGATTTGTTTTACTGTGTTAAATTAAACTTTCATTTCATTTAAAAAGCTTTGTTTGAATATGTTTGAATGTGTTTGACTTTCATTTTATTCAAAAAGCTTAGTTTAAATGTTTTTTTAATTTCATTTCATTCAAAAAGCTTTTTTTGAATGTATTTGACTCTCATTTGATTGAAAAAGCTTTATTTTAATATTTTTAACTTTATTTCATTTGAAAAACTTTGTTTGAATACACTTGACTTTTATTCGATTCAAAAAACTTTGTTTGTATGCGTTTGACTTTCATTTGATTCAAAACGCTTTGTTTGAGTGCGTTTGACTTTAATTTGATTCAATGAGCTTCGTTGAAATCATTTGACTTTCATTCTATTCAAAAAGTTTTGTTTGATATGTTTGACTTTCATTTGATTTAAAAAGCATTGTATGAATGTGGTTGACTTTCATTTGATTCAAAATATTTGTTTGAATGTGTTTTACTTTAATTTGATTCAATTGGCTTCATTTAGTGCATTTGACTTTCATTCAACTCAAAAATCTTTGTTTAAATGTGTTTGACTTTCATTTGATTCAAAAAGACTTGTCTTAATGTTTTTGAGTTTCATTTAAAACAATTAGCTTCGTTGAATTCGTTTGACTTTTATTCGATTAAAAAATCTTTGTTTGAATGTGTTTGACTTTTATTTGATTCAAAAAGCATTGTTTGAATGTCTTTGAATTTTCTTTGATTTCAAAAGCTTTGTTTAAATGTGTTTGACTTTCATTTGATTCAATTAGCTTCGTTGAATGCATTTGACTTTCATTGGATTCAAAACGTTTTGTTTGAATGTGTTTGACTTTCATACGATTCTTAAAGCTTTGTTTGAATGTCTTTCATTCATTTGATTCAAAATGCTTTGTTTGAATATGTTTGAATGTGTTTGACTTTTATTTGATTCAAAAAGCTTAGTTTAAATGTGTTTTAATTTCATTTTATTCAAAAAGCTTTGTTTGAATGTATTTGACTCTCATTTCTTTGTAAAAGATTTGTTTTAATGTGTTAAAATAAACTTTCATTTCATTTAAAAAGCTTTTGTTGAATATGTTTGAATGTTTTTTAATTTCATTTTATTCAAAAAGCTTAGTTTAAATGTTTTTTAATTTCATTTCATTCAAAAAGTTTTGTTTGAATGTATTAGACTCTCATTTGATTGAAAACGCTTTATTTTAATATTTTTAACTTTATTTCAATTGAAAAAAATTGTTTGAGTACACTTGACTTTTATTCGATTCAAAAAGCGTTGTTTGAATGTGTTTGACTTTCATTTGATTCAAAACGCTTTGTTTGAGTGCGTTTGACTTTAATTTGATTCAATGAGCTTCGTTGAAATCATTTGACTTTCATTCTATTCAAAAAGTTTTGTTTGATATGTTTGACTTTCATTTGATTTAAAAAGCATTGTATGAATGTGGTTGACTTTCATTTGATTCAAAATATTGGTTTGAATGTGTTTTACTTTAATTTGATTCAATTGGCTTCATTTAGTGCATTTGACTTTCATTCAACTCAAAAATCTTTGTTTGAATGTGTTTGACTTTCATTTGATTCAAAAAGACTTGTCTTAATGTTTTTGAGTTTCATTTAAAACAATTAGCTTCGTTGAATTCGTTTGACTTTTATTCGATTAAAAAATCTTTGTTTGAATGTTTGACTTTTATTTGATTCAAAAAGCATTGTTTGAATGTCTTTGATTTCAAAAGCTTTGTTTAAATGTGTTTGACTTTCATTTGATTCAATTAGCTTCGTGAATGCATTTGACTTTCATTGGATTCAAAACGTTTTGTTTGAATGTGTTTGACTTTCATACGATTTTTAAAGCTTTGTTTGAATGTGTTTCATTCATTTGATTTAAAATGCTTTGTTTGAATATGTTTGAATGTGTTTGACTTTTATTTGATTCAAAAAGCTTAGTTTAAATGTGTTTTAATTTCATTTTATTCAAAAAGCTTTGTTTGAATGTATTTGACTCTCATTTCATTGTAAAAGATTTGTTTTAATGTGTTAAATTAAACTTTCATTTCATTTAAAAAGCTTTTGTTGAATATGTTCGAATGTTTTTTACTTTCATTTTATTCAAAAAGCTTAGTTTAATTGTTTTTTAATTTCATTTCATTCAAAAAGTTTTGTTTGAATGTATTAGACTCTCATTTGATTGAAAACGCTTTATTTTAATATTTTTAACTTTATTTCAATTGAAAAAATTTGTTTGAGTACACTTGACTTTTATTCGATTCAAAAAGCTTTATTTGAATGTGTTTGACTTTCATTTGATTCAAAACGCTTTGTTTGAGTGCGTTTGACTTTGATTTTATTCAATGAGCTTCGTTGAAAGCATTTGACTTTCATTCGATTCAAAAAGCTTTGTTTGATATGTTTGGCTTCATTTGATTTAAAAAGCTTTGTATGATTGTGGTTGACTTTCATTTGATTCAAAATATTTGTTTGAATGTGTTTTACTTTAATTTGATTCAGTTGGCTTCATTTAGTGCATTTTACTTTCATTCAACTCAAAAAGCTTTGTTTGAATGTGTTTGACTTTCATTTGATTCAAAAAGACTTGTCTGAATGTTTTTTAGTTTCTTTTAATACAATTAGCTTCGTTGAATTCGTTTGACTTTTATTCGATTAAAAAAGCTTTGTCTGAATGTGTTTGACTTTTATTTGATTCAAAAAGCATTGTTTGAATGTCTTTAAATTTTCTTTGATTTCGAAAGCTTTGTTTAAATGTGTTTGACTTTCATTTATTCAATTAGCTTCGTTAAATGCGTTTGACTTTCATTGGATTCAAAACGTTTTCTTTGAATGTGTTTGACTTTCATATGATTCTTAAGGCTTTGTTTGAATGTGTTTGATTCATTTGATTCAAAAAGCTTTGTTTGAATATGTTTGAATGTGTTTGACTTTCATTTGATTCAAAAAGATTAGTTTAAATGTGTTTTAATTTCATTTTATTCAAAAAGCTTTGTTTGAATGTATTTGACTCTCATTTCATTGAAAAAGATTTGTTTTAATGTGTTAAATTAAACTTTCATTTCATTTAAAAAGCTTTGTTTGAATATGTTTGACTTTCATTTTATTCAAAAAGCTTAGTTTAAATGTTTTTTAATTTCATTTCTTTCAAAAAGCTTTGTTTGAATGTATTTGACTCTCTTTTGATTGAAAAAGCTTGATTTTAATATGTTTAACTTTCTTTCATTTGAAAAACTTTGTTTGAATACACTTGACTTTTATTCGATTCAAAAAGCTTTGTTTGAATGTGTTTGACTTTCATTTGATTCAAAACGCTTTGTTTGAGTGCGTTTGACTTTAATTTGATTCAATGAGCTTCGTTGATAGCATTTGACTTTCATTCTATTCAAATAGCTTTGTTTGATATGTTTGACTTTCATTTGATTTAAAAAGCATTGTATGAATGTGGTTGACTTTCATTTGATTCAAAATATTTGTTTGAATGTGTTTTACTTTAATTTGATTCAATTGGCTTCATTTAGTGCATTTGACTTTCATTCAACTCAAAAATCTTTGTTTAAATGTGTTTGACTTTCATTTGATTCAAAAATACTTGTCTTAATGTTTTTGAGTTTCATTTAAAACAATTAGCTTCGTTGAATTCGTTTGACTTTTATTCGATTAAAAAATCTTTGTTTGAATGTGTTTGACTTTTATTTGATTCAAAAAGCATTGTTTGAATGTCTTTGAATTTTCTTTGATTTCAAAAGCTTTGTTTAAATGTGTTTGACTTTCATTTGATTCAATTAGCTTCGTTGAATGCATTTGACTTTCATTGGATTCAAAACGTTTTGTTTGAATGTGTTTGACTTTCATACGATTCTTAAAGCTTTGTTTGAATGTCTTTCATTCATTTGATTCAAAATGCTTTGTTTGAATATGTTTGAATGTGTTTGACTTTTATTTGATTCAAAAAGCTTAGTTTAAATGTGTTTTAATTTAATTTTATTCAAAAAGCTTTGTTTGAATGTATTTGACTCTCATTTCATTGTAAAAGATTTGTTTTAATGTGTTAAATTAAACTTTCATTTCATTTAAAAAGCTTTTGTTGAATATGTTTGAATGTTTTTTACTTTCATTTTATTCAAAAAGCTTAGTTTAAATGTTTTTTAATTTCATTTCATTCAAAAAGTTTTGTTTGAATGTATTAGACTCTCATTTGATTGAAAACGCTTTATTTTAATATTTTTAACTTTATTTCAATTGAAAAAAATTGTTTGAGTACACTTGACTTTTATTCGATTCAAAAAGCTTTGTTTGAATGTGTTTGACTTTCATTTGATTCAAAACGCTTTATTTGAGTGCGTTTGACTTTAATTTGATTCAATGAGCTTCGTTGAAATCATTTGACTTTCATTCTATTCAAAAAGTTTTGTTTGATATGTTTGACTTTCATTTGATTTAAAAAGCATTGTATGAATGTGGTTGACTTTCATTTGATTCAAAATATTTGTTTGAATGTGTTTTACTTTAATTTGATTCAATTGGCTTCATTTAGTGCATTTCACTTTCATTCAACTCAAAAATATTTGTTTGAATGTGTTTGACTTTCATTTGATTCAAAAAGACTTGTCTTAATGTTTCTGAGTTTCATTTAAAACAATTAGCTTCGTTGAATTCGTTTGGCTTTTATTCGATTAAAAAATCTTTGTTTGAATGTTTGACTTTTATTTGATTCAAAAAGCATTGTTTGAATGTCTTTGAATTTTCTTTAATTTCAAAAGCTTTGTTTAAATGTGTTTGACTTTCATTTATTCAATTAGCTTCGTTAAATGCGTTTGACTTTCATTGGATTCAAAACGTTTTCTTTGAATGTGTTTGACTTTCATATGATTCTTAAGGCTTTGTTTGAATGTGTTTGATTCATTTGATTCAAAAAGCTTTGTTTGAATATGTTTGAATGTGTTTGACTTTCATTTGATTCAAAAAGATTAGTTTAAATGTGTTTTAATTTCATTTTATTCAAAAAGCTTTGTTTGAATGTATTTGACTCTCATTTCATTGAAAAAGATTTGTTTTAATGTGTTAAATTAAACTTTCATTTCATTTAAAAAGCTTTGTTTGAATGTGTTTGACTTTCATTTGATTCAAAACGCTTTGTTTGAGTGCGTTTGACTTTAATTTGATTCAATGAGCTTCGTTGATAGCATTTGACTTTCATTCTATTCAAATAGCTTTGTTTGATATGTTTGACTTTCATTTGATTTAAAAAGCATTGTATGAATGTGGTTGACTTTCATTTGATTCAAAATATTTGTTTGAATGTGTTTTACTTTAATTTGATTTAATTGGCTTCATTTAGTGCATTTGACTTTCATTCAACTCAAAAATCTTTGTTCGAATGTGTTTGACTTTCATTTGATTCAAAAAGACTTGTCTGAATGTTTTTGAGTTTCATTTAAAACAATTAGCTTCGTTGAATTCGTTTGACTTTTATTCGATTAAAAAATCTTTGTTTGAATGTGTTTGACTTTTATTTGATTCAAAAAGCATTGTTTGAATGTCTATGAATTTTCTTTGATTTCAAAAGCTTTGTTTAAATGTGTTTGACTTTCATTTGATTCAATTAGCTTCGTTAAATGCGTTTGACTTTCATTGGATTCAAAACGTTTTGTTTGAATGTGTTTGACTTTCATATGATTCTTAAAGCTTTGTTTGAATGTGTCTGATTCATTTGATTCAAAAAGCTTTGTTTGAATATGTTTGAATGTGTTTGACTTTCATTAATTTAAAAAGCTTAGTTTAAATGTGTTTTAATTTCATTTTATTCAAAAAGCTTTGTTTGAATGTATTTAACTCTCATTTCATTGTAAAAGATTTGTTTAACTGTGTTAAATTAAACTTTCATTTCATTTAAAAAGCTTTGTTTGAATATGTTTGAATGTGTTTGACTTTCATTTTATTCAAAAAGCTTAGTTTAAATTTTTTTTAATTTCATTTCATTCAAAAAGCTTTGTTTGAATGTATTTGACTCTCATTTGATTGAAAAAGCTTTATTTTAATATTTTTAACTTTATTTCATTTGAAAAACTTTGTTTGAATACATTTGACTTTTATTCGATTCAAAAAGCTTTGTTTGTATGTGTTTGACTTTCATTTGATTCAAAACGCTTTGTTTGAGTGCGTTTGACTTTAATTTGATTCAGTGAGCTTCGTTGAAATCATTTGACTTTCATTCTATTCAAAAAGTTTTGTTTGATATATTTGACTTTCATTTGATTTAAAAAGCATTGTATGAATGTGGTTGACTTTCATTTGATTCAAAATATTTGTTTGAATGTGTTTTACTTTAATTTGATTCAATTGGCTTCATTTAGTGCATTTGACTTTCATTCAACTCAAAAAATCTTTGTTTGAATGTGTTTGACTTTCATTTGATTCAAAAAGACTTGTCTGAATGTTTTTGAGTTTCATTTAAAACAATTAGCTTCGTTGAATTCGTTTGACTTTTATTCGATTAAAAAATCTTTGTTTGAATGTGTTTGACTTTTATTTGATTCAAAAAGCATTGTTTGAATGTCTTTGAATTTCTTTGATTTCAAAAGCTTTGTTTAAATGTGTTTGACTTTCATTTGATTCAATTAGCTTCGTTAAATGCGTTTGACTTTCATTGGATTCAAAAAGCTTTGTTTGAATATGTTTGAATGTGTTTGACTTTCATTTGATTTAAAAAGCTTAGTTTAAATGTGTTTTAATTTCGTTTTATTCAAAAAGCTTTGTTTGAATGTATTTAACTCTCATTTCATTGTAAAAGATTTGTTTTACTGTGTTAAATTAAAATTTCATTTCATTTAAAAAGCTTTGTTTGAATATGTTTGAATGTGTTTGACTTTCATTTTATTCAAAAAGCTTAGTTTAAATGTTTTTTAATTTCATTTCATTCAAAAAGCTTTGTTTAAATGTATTTGACTCTCATTTGATTGAAAAAGCTTGATTTTAATATTTTTTTAACTTTATTTCATTTGAAAAACTTTGTTTGAATACACTTGACTTTTATTCGATTCAAAAAGCTTTGTTTGAATGTGTTTGACTTTCATTTGATTCAAAACGCTTTGTTTGAGTGCCTTTGACTTTAATTTGATTCAATGAGCTTCGTTGAAATCATTTGACTTTCATTCTATTCAAAAAGTTTTGTTTGATATGTTTGACTTTCATTTGATTTAAAAAAGCATTGTATGAATGTGGTTGACTTTCATTTGATTCAAAATATTTGTTTAAATTTGTTTTACTTTAAATTTGATTCAATTGGCTTCATTTAGTGCATTTTACTTTCATTCAACTCAAAAAAGCTTTGTTTGAATGTGTTTGACTTTCATTTGATTCAAAAAGACTTGTCTGAATGTTTTTGAATTTCATTTAATATAATTAGCTTCGTTGAATTCGTTTGACTTTTATTCGATTAAAAAATCTTTGTTTGAATGTGTTTGACTTTTATTTGATTCAAAACGCATTGTTTGAATGTCTTTGAATTTTCTTTGATTTCAAAAGCTTTGTTTAAATGTGTTTGACTTTCATTTGATTCAATTAGCTTCGTTAAATGCGTTTGACTTTCATTGGATTCAAAACGTTTTGTTTGAATGTGTTTGACTTTCATATGATTCTTAAAGCTTTGTTTTGAATGTGTCTGATTCATTTGATTCAAAAAGCTTTGTTTGAATATGTTTGAATGTGTTTGACTTTCATTTGATTTAAAAAGCTTAGTTTAAATGTGTTTTAATTTCATTTTATTCAAAAAGCTTTGTTTGAATGTATTTAACTCTCATTTCATTGTAAAAGATTTGTTTTACTGTGTTAAATTAAACTTTCATTTCATTTAAAAAGCTTTGTTTGAATATGTTTGAATGTGTGTTTGACTTTCATTTTATTCAAAAAGCTTAGTTTAAATGTTTTTTAATTTCATTTCATTCAAAAAGCTTTGTTTGAATGTATTTGACTCTCATTTGATTGAAAAAGCTTTATTTTAATATTTTTAACTTTATTTCATTTGAAAAACTCTGTTTGAATACACTTGACTTTTATTCGATTCAAAAAACTTTGTTTGTATGTGTTTGACTTTCATTTGATTCAAAACGCTTTGTTTGAGTGCGTTTGACTTTAATTTGATTCAATGAGCTTCGTTGAAATCATTTGACTTTCATTCTATTAAAAAGTTTTGTTTGATATGTTTGACTTTCATTTGATTTAAAAAGCATTGTATGAATGTGGTTGACTTTCATTTGATTCAAAATATTTGTTTGAATGTGTTTTACTTTAATTTGATTCAATTGGCTTCATTTAGTGCATTTGACTTTCATTCAACTCAAAAATCTTTGTTTGAATGTGTTTGACTTTCATTTGATTCAAAAAGACTTGTCTGAATGTTTTTGAGTTTCATTTTAAACAATTAGCTTCGTTGAATTCGTTTGACTTTTATTCGATTAAAAAATCTTTGTTTGAATGTGTTTGACTTTTATTTGATTCAAAAAGCATTGTTTGAATGTCTTTGAATTTTCTTTGATTTCAAAAGCTTTGTTTAAATGTGTTTGACTTTCATTTGATTCAATTAGCTTCGTTAAATGCGTTTGACTTTCATTGGATTCAAAAAAGCTTTGTTTGAATATGTTTGAATGTGTTTGACTTTCATTTGATTTAAAAAGCTTAGTTTAAATGTGTTTTAATTTCATTTTATTCAAAAAGCTTTGTTTGAATGTATTTAACTCTCATTTCATTGTAAAAGATTTGTTTTACTGTGTTAAATTAAACTTTCATTTCATTTAAAAAGCTTTGTTTGAATATGTTTGAATGTGTTTGACTTTCATTTTATTCAAAAAGCTTAGTTTAAATGTTTTTTTAATTTCATTTCATTCAAAAAGCTTTGTTTGATTGTATTTGACTCTCATTTGATTGAAAAAGCTTGATTTTAATATTTTTTTAACTTTATTTCATTTGAAAAACTTTGTTTGAATACACTTGACTTTTATTCGATTCAAAAAGCTTTGTTTGAATGTGTTTGACTTTCATTTGATTCAAAACGCTTTGTTTGAGTGCCTTTGACTTTAATTTGATTCAATGAGCTTCGTTGAAATCATTTGACTTTCATTCTATTCAAAAAGTTTTGTTTGATATGTTTGACTTTCATTTGATTTAAAAAGCATTGTATGAATGTGGTTGACTTTCATTTGATTCAAAATATTTGTTTGAATGTGTTTTACTTTAATTTGATTCAATTGGCTTCATTTAGTGCATTTGACTTTCATTCAACTCAAAAAGCTTTGTTTGAATGTGTTTGACTTTTATTTGATTCAAAAAGACTTATCTGAATGTTTTTTGAGTTTCATTTTAAACAATTAGCTTCGTTGAATTCGTTTGACTTTTATTCGATTAAAAAATCTTTGTTTGAATGTGTTTGACTTTTATTTGATTCAAAAAACATTGTTTGAATGTCTTTGAATTTTCTTTGATTTCAAAAGCTTTGTTTAAATGTGTTTTGACTTTCATTTTATTTAATTAGCTACGTTGAATGCATTTGACTTTCATTGGATTCAAAACGTTTTTGTTTGAATGTGTTTGACTTTCATACGATTCTTAAAGCTTTGTTTGAATGTGTTTCATTCATTTGATTCAAAATGCTTTGTTTGAATATGTTTGAATGTGTTTGACTTTTATTTGATTCAAAAAGCTTAGTTTAAATGTGTTTTAATTTCATTTTATTCAAAAAGCTTTGTTTGAATGTATTTGACTCTCATTTCATTGTAAAAGATTTGTTTTTATTGTGTTAAATTAAACATTCATTTCATTTAAAAAGCTTTTGTTGAATATGTTTGAATGTTTTTTACTTTCATTTTATTCAAAAAGCTTAGTTTAAATGTTTTTTAATTTCATTTCATTCAAAAAGTTTTGTTTGAATGTATTAGACTCTCATTTGATTGAAAAAAGCTTTATTTTAATATTTTTAACTTTATTTCAATTAAAAAACTTTGTTTGAGTATACTTGACTTTTATTCGATTCAAAAAGCTTTGTTTGAATGTGTTTGACTTTCATTTGATTCAAAACGCTTTGTTTGAGTGCGTTTGACTTTGATTTTATTCAATGAGCTTCGTTGAAAGCATTTGACTTTCATTCGATTTAAAAAGCTTTGTTTGATATGTTTGGCTTCATTTGATTTAAAAAGCTTTGTATGATTGTGGTTGACTTTCATTTGATTCAAAATATTTGTTTGAATGTGTTTTACTTTAATTTGATTCAATTGGCTTCATTTAGTGCATTTGACTTTCATTCAACTCAAAAATCTTTGTTTGAATGTGTTTGACTTTCATTTGATACAAAAAGACTTGTCTGAATGTTTTTGAGTTTCATTTAAAACAATTAGCTTCGTTGAATTCGTTTGACTTTTATTCGATTAAAAAATCTTTGTTTGAATGTGTTTGACTTTTATTTGATTCAAAAAGCATTGTTTGAATGTCTTTGAATTTTCTTTGATTTCAAAAGCTTTGTTTAAATGTGTTTGACTTTCATTTGATTCAATTTAGCTTCGTTAAAATGCGTTTGACTTTCATTGGATTCAAAAAGCTTTGTTTGAATATGTTTGAATGTGTTTGACTTTCATTTGATTTAAAAAGCTTAGTTTAAATGTGTTTTAATTTCATTTTATTCAAAAAGCTTTGTTTTGAATGTATTTAACTCTCATTTCATTGTAAAAGATTTGTTTTACTGTGTTAAATTTAAACTTTCATTTCATTTAAAAAGCTTTGTTTGAATATGTTTGAATGTGTTTGACTTTCATTTTATTCAAAAAGCTTAGTTTACATGTTTTTTTAATTTCATTTCATTCAAAAAGCTTTGTTTGAATGTATTTGACTCTCATTTGATTGAAAAAGCTTGATTTTAATATTTTTTAACTTTATTTCATTTGAAAAACTTTGTTTGAATACACTTGACTTTTATTCGATTCAAAAAGCTTTGTTTGAATGTGTTTGACTTTCATTTTATTCAAAACGCTTTGTTTGAGTGCCTTTGACTTTAATTTGATTCAATGAGCTTCGTTGAAATCATTTGACTTTCATTCTATTCAAAAAGTTTTGTTTGATATGTTTGACTTTCAATTTGATTTAAAAAGCATTGTATGAATGTGGTTGACTTTCAATTGATTCAAAATATTTGTTTGAATGTGTTTTACTTTAATTTGATTTAATTGGCTTCATTTAGTGCATTTGACTTTCATTCAACTAAAAAATCTTTGTTTGAATGTGTTTGACTTTCATTTGATTTAAAAAGACTTGTCTGAATGTTTTTGAGTTTCATTTTAAACAATTAGCTTCGTTGAATTCGTTTGACTTTTATTCGATTAAAAAATCTTTGTTTGAATGTGTTTGACTTTTATTTGATTCAAAAAACATTGTTTGAATGTCTTTGAATTTTTCTTTGATTTCAAAAGCTTTGTTTAAATGTGTTTGACTTTCATTTTATTTAAATAGCTACGTTGAATGCATTTGACTTTCATTGGATTCAAAACATTTTGTTTGAATGTGTTTGACTTTCATACGATTCTTAAAGCTTTGTTTGAATGTGTTTTCATTCATTTGATTCAAAATGCTTTGTTTGAATATGTTTGAATGTGTTTGACTTTTATTTGATTCAAAAAGCTTAGTTTAAATGTGTTTTAATTTCATTTTATTCAAAAAGCTTTGTTTGAATGTATTTGACTCTCATTTCATTGTAAAAGATTTGTTTTTAATGTGTTAAATTAAACTTTTATTTCATTTAAAAAAGCTTTTGTTGAATATGTTTGAATGTTTTTTTACTTTCATTTTATTCAAAAAGCTTAGTTTAAATGTTTTTTATTTCATTTCATTCAAAAAGTTTTGTTTGAATGTATTAGACTCTCATTTGATTGAAAAAGCTTTATTTTAATATTTTTAACTTTATTTCAATTGAAAAACTTTGTTTGAGTACACTTGACTTTTATTCGATTCAAAAAGCTTTGTTTGAATGTGTTTGACTTTCATTTGATTCAAAACGCTTTGTTTGAGTGCGTTTGACTTTGATTTTATTCAATGAGCTTCGTTGAAAGCATTTGACTTTCATTCGATTCAAAAAGCTTTGTTTGATATGTTTGGCTTCATTTGATTTAAAAAGCTTTGTATGATTGTGGTTGACTTTCATTTGATTCAAAATATTTGTTTGAATGTGTTTTACTTTAATTTGATTCAGTTGGCTTCATTTAGTGCATTTTACTTTCATTCAACTCAAAAAGCTTTGTTTGAATGTGTTTTGACTTTCATTTGATTCAAAAAGACTTGTCTGAATGTTTTTTAGTTTCTTTTAATACAATTAGCTTCGTTGAATTCGTTTGACTTTGATTCGATTAAAAAAGCTTTGTCTGAATGTGTTTGACTTTTATTTGATTCAAAAAGCATTGTTTGAATGTCTTAAAAATTTCTTTTGATTTCGAAAGCTTTGTTTAAATGTGTTTGACTTTCATTGATTCATTTAGCTTTGTTAAATGCGTTTGACTTTCATTGGATTCAAAACGTTTTGTTTGAATGTGTTTGACTTTCATATGATTCTTAAAGCTTTGTTTGAATGTGTCTGATTCATTTGATTCAAAAAGCTTTGTTTGAATATGTTTGAATGTGATTGACTTTTATTTGATTCAAAAAGCTTAGTTTAAATGTGTTTTAATTTCATTTTATTCAAAAAGCTTTGTTTGAATGTATTTGACTCTCATTTCATTGTAAAAGATTTGTTTTAATGTGTTAAATTAAACTTTCATTTCATTTAAAAAGCTTTTGTTGAATATGTTTGAATGTTTTTTACTTTCATTTTATTCAAAAAGCTTAGTTTAAATGTTTTTTTAATTTCATTTCATTCAAAAAGTTTTGTTTGAATGTATTTGACTCTCATTTGATTGAAAAAGCTTTATTTTAATATTTTTAACTTTATTTCAATTGAAAAACTTTGTTTGAGTACACTTGACTTTTATTCGATTCAAAAAGCTTTGTTTGAATGTGTTTGACTTTCATTTGATTCAAAACGCTTTGTTTTGAGTGCGTTTGACTTTGATTTTATTCAATGAGCTTCGTTGAAAGCATTTGACTTTCATTCGATTCAAAAAGCTTTGTTTGATATGTTTGGCTTCATTTGATTTAAAAAGCTTTGTATGATTGTGGTTGACTTTCATTTGATTCAAAATATTTGTTTGAATGTGTTTTACTTTAATTTGATTCAGTTGGCTTCATTTAGTGCATTTTACTTTCATTCAACTCAAAAAGCTTTGTTTGAATGTGTTTTGACTTTCATTTGATTCAAAAAGACTTGTCTGAATGTTTTTTAGTTTCTTTTAATACAATTAGCTTCGTTGAATTCGTTTGACTTTGATTCGATTAAAAAAGCTTTGTCTGAATGTGTTTGACTTTTATTTGATTCAAAAAGCATTGTTTGAATGTCTTAAAAATTTCTTTGATTTTCGAAAGCTTTGTTTAAATGTGTTTGACTTTCATTGATTCATTTAGCTTTGTTAAATGCGTTTGACTTTCATTGGATTCAAAACGTTTTGTTTGAATGTGTTTGACTTTCATATGATTCTTAAAGCTTTGTTTGAATGTGTCTGATTCATTTGATTCAAAAAGCTTTGTTTGAATATGTTTGAATGTGATTGACTTTTTATTTGATTCAAAAAGCTTAGTTTAAATGTGTTTTAATTTCATTTTATTCAAAAAGCTTTGTTTGAATGTATTTGACTCTCATTTCATTGTAAAAGATTTGTTTTAATGTGTTAAATTAAACTTTCATTTCATTTAAAAAGCTTTTGTTGAATATGTTTGAATGTTTTTTACTTTCATTTTATTCAAAAAGCTTAGTTTAAATGTTTTTTTAATTTCATTTCATTCAAAAAGTTTTGTTTGAATGTATTTGACTCTCATTTGATTGAAAAAGCTTTATTTTAATATTTTTAACTTTATTTCAATTGAAAAACTTTGTTTGAGTACACTTGACTTTTATTCGATTCAAAAAGCTTTGTTTGAATGTGTTTGACTTTCATTTGATTCAAAACGCTTTGTTTGAGTGCGTTTGACTTTGATTTTATTCAATGAGCTTCGTTGAAAGCATTTGACTTTCATTCGATTCAAAAAGCTTTGTTTGATATGTTTGGCTTCATTTGATTTAAAAAGCTTTGTATGATTGTGGTTGACTTTCATTTGATTCAAAATATTTGTTTGAATGTGTTTTTACTTTAATTTGATTCAGTTGGCTTCATTTAGTGCATTTTACTTTCATTCAACTCAAAAAGCTTTGTTTGAATGTGTTTGACTTTCATTTGATTCAAAAAGACTTGTCTGAATGTTTTTTAGTTTCTTTTAATACAATTAGCTTCGTTGAATTCGTTTGACTTTTATTCGATTAAAAAAGCTTTGTCTGAATGTGTTTGACTTTTTATTTGATTCAAAAAGCATTGTTTGAATGTCTTAAAAATTTTCTTTGATTTCGAAAGCTTTGTTTAAATGTGTTTGACTTTCATTGATTCATTTAGCTTTGTTAAATGCGTTTGACTTTCATTGGATTCAAAACGTTTTGTTTGAATGTGTTTGACTTTTCATATGATTCTTAAAGCTTTGTTTGAATGTGTCTGATTCATTTGATTCAAAAAGCTTTGTTTGAATATGTTTGAATGTGTTTGACTTTTATTTGATTCAAAAAGCTTAGTTTAAATGTGTTTTAATTTCATTTTATTCAAAAAGCTTTGTTTGAATGTATTTGACTCTCATTTCATTGTAAAAGATTTGTTTTAATGTGTTAAATTAAACTTTCATTTCATTTAAAAAGCTTTTGTTGAATATGTTTGAATGTTTTTTACTTTCATTTTATTCAAAAAGCTTAGTATAAATGTTTTTTTAATTTCATTTCATTCAAAAAGTTTTGTTTGAATGTATTTGACTCTCATTTGATTGAAAAAGCTTTATTTTAATATTTTTAACTTTATTTCAATTGAAAAACTTTGTTTGAGTACACTTGACTTTTATTCGATTCAAAAAGCTTTGTTTGAATATGTTTGACTTTCATTTGATTCAAAACGCTTTGTTTGAGTGCGTTTGACTTTGAATTTTATTCAATGAGCTTCGTTGAAAGCATTTGACTTTCATTCGATTCAAAAAGCTTTGTTTGGTATGTTTGGCTTCATTTGATTTAAAAAGCTTTGTATGATTGTGGTTGACTTTCATTTGATTCAAAATATTTGTTTGAATGTGTTTTACTTTAATTTGATTCAGTTGGCTTCATTTAGTGCATTTTACTTCCATTCAACTCAAAAGCTTTGTTTGAATGTGTTTGACTTTCATTTGATTCAAAAAGATTTGTCTGAATGTTTTTTTAGTTTCTTTTAATACAATTAGCTTCGTTGAATTCGTTTGACTTTTATTGGATTAAAAAAGCTTTGTCTGAATGTGTTTGACTTTTATTTGATTCAAAAAGCATTGTTTGAATGTCTTTAAAATTTCTTTGATTTCGAAAGCTTTGTTTAAATGTGTTTGACTTTCATTGATTCAATTAGCTTTGTTAAATGCGTTTGACTTTCATTGGATTCAAAACGTTTTGTTTGAATGTATTTGATTTTCATATGATTCTTAAAGCTTTGTTTGAATGTGTCTGATTCATTTGATTCAAAAAGCTTTGTTTGAATATGTTTGAATGTGTTTTGACTTTTATTTGATTCAAAAAGCTTAGTTTAAATGTGTTTTAATTTCATTTTATTCAAAAAGCTTTGTTTGAATGTATTTGACTCTCATTTCATTGTAAAAGATTTGTTTTAATGTGTTAAATTAAACTTTCATTTCATTTAAAAAGCTTTTGTTTGAATATGTTTGAATGTTTTTTACTTTCATTTTATTCAAAAAGCTTAGTTTAAATGTTTTTTAATTTCATTTCATTCAAAAAGTTTGGTTTGAATGTATTTGACTCTCATTTGATTGAAAAAGCTTTATTTTTATAAGTTTTACTTTCTTTCATTTAAAAAACTTTGTTTGAATACACTTGACTTTTAGTCGATTCAAAAAAGCTTTGTTAGAATGAGTTTGACTTTCATTTGATTCAAAACGTTTTGTTTGAGTGTGTTTGACTTTAATGTGATTCAATGAGCTTCGTTGAAATCGTTTGACTTTCATTTCTATTCAAATAGCTTTGTTTGATATGTTTTGACTTTCATTTGATTTAAAAAAGCATTGTATGAATGTGGTTGACTTTCATTTGATTTCAAAATATTTTGTTTGAATGTGTTTTACTTTAATTTGATTCAATTGGCTTCATTTAGTGCATTTGACTTTCATTCAACTCAAAAAGCTTTGTTTGAATGTGTTTGACTTTCATTTGATTCAAAAAGACTTGTCTGAATGTTTTTTAGTTTCTTTTAATTTCTATTAGCTTCGTTGAACTCGTTTGACTTTTATTCGATTAATAAAGCTTTGTTTGAATGTGTTTGAGTTTTATTTGATTCAAAAAGCATTGTTTGAATGTCTTTGAATTTTCTTTGATTTTCGAAAGCTTTGTTGAAATGTGTTTGACTTTCATTAATTCAATTAACTTCGTTAAATGCGTTTGAGTTTTGTTGAATTCAAAACGTTTTGTTTGAATGTGTTTCACTTTCAAATGATTCTTAAAGCTTTGTTTGAATGTGTCTGATTCATTTGCTTCAAAAAGCTTTGTTTGAATATGTTTGAATGTGTTTGTCTTTCATTTGATTCAAAAAGCTTAGTTTAAATGTGTTTTAATTTTCATTTTATTCAAAAAGCTTTGTTTGAATGTATTTAACTCTCATTTCATTGTAAAAGATTTGTTTTACTGTGTTAAATTAAACTTTCATTTCATTTAAAAAGCTTTGGTTGAATATGTTTGAATGTGTTTGACTTTCATTTTATTCAAAAAGCTTAGTTTAAATGTTTTTTAATTTCATTTCATTCAAAAAGCTTTGTTTGAATGTATTTTACTCTCTTTTGATTGAAAAAGCTTTATTTTTATAAGTTTTTACTTTCTTTCATTTAAAAACTTTGTTTGAATACACTTGACTTTTAATCGATTCAAAAGCTTTGTTTAGAATGAGTTTGACTTTCATTTGATTCAAAACGCTTTGTTTGAGTGTGTTTGACTTTAATGTGATTCAATGAGCTTCGTGGAAAGCATTTGACTTTCATTTCTATTCAAATAGCTTTGTTTGATATGTTTGACTTTCATTTGATTTAAAAAGCATTGTATGAATGTGGTTGACTTTCATTTGATTCAAAATATTTGTTTGAATGTGTTTTACTTTAATTTGATTCAATTGGCTTCATTTAGTGCATTTGACTTTCATTCAACTCAAAAATCTTTGTTTGAATATATTTGACTTTCATTTGATTCAAAATAGACTTGTCTGAATGTTATTCAGTTTCATTTAATACAATTAGCTTCGTTGAATTCGTTTGACTTTTATTCGATTAAAAAAGCTTTGTTTGAATGTGTTTGACTTTTATTTGATTCAAAAAGCATTGTTTGAATGTCTTTGAATTTTCTTTGATTTCGAAAGCTTTGTTTAAATGTGTTTGACTTTCATTGATTCAATTAACTTCGTTAAATGCGTTTGAGTTTCGTTGAATTCAAAACGTTTTGTTTGAATGTGTTTGACTTTCATATGATTCTTAAAGCTTTGTTTGAATGTGTCTGATTCATTTGCTTCAAAAAGCTTTGTTTGAATATGTTTGAATGTGTTTGACTTTCATTTGATTCGAAAAGCTTAGTTTAAATGTGTTTTAATTTCATTTTATTCAAAAAGCTTTGTTTGAATGTATTTAACTCTCATTTCATTGTAAAAGATTTGTTTCACTGTGTTTAAATTAAACTTTCATTTCATTTAAAAAGCTTTGTTTGAATATGTTTGAATGTGTTTGACTTTCATTTTATTCAAAAAGCTTAGTTTAAATGTTTTTTTAATTTCATTTCATTCAAAAAGCTTTGTTTGAATGTATTTGACTCTCTTTTGATTTGAAAAAGCTTTATTTTAATATGTTTAACTTTTTTCATTTGAAAAACTTTGTTTGAATACACTTGACTTTTATTCGATTCAAAAAGCTTTGTTTGAATGTGTTTGACTTTCATTTGATTCAAAACGCTTTGTTTGAGTGCGTTTGACTTTAATTTGATTCAATGAGCTTCGTTGATAGCATTTGACTTTCATTCTATTCAAATAGCTTTGATTGATATGTTTGACTTTCATTTGATTTAAAAAGCATTGTATGAATGTGGTTGAATTTCATTTGATTCAAAATATTTGTTTGAATGTGTTTTACTTTAATTTGATTCATTTGGTTTCATTTAGTGCATTTGATTTCATTCAACTCAAAAAGCTTTGTTTGAATGTGCTTGACTTTCATTTGATTAAAAAGACTTGTCTGAATGTTATTGAGTTTCATTTAATTCTATGAGCTTCGTTGAACTCGTTTGACTTTTATTCGATCATTTGTGTTTGAATTTTTTTTGATTCAAAAAGCATTGTTTGAATGTCTTTGAATTTTCTTTGATTTCAAAAGCTTTGTTTAAATGTGTTTGACTTTCATTTATTCAATTAGCTTCGTTAAATGCATTCAAAACGTTTTGTTTGAATGTGTTTTGACTTTCATATGATTCTTAAAGCTTTGTTTGAATGTTGATTCATTTGATTCAAAAAGCTTTGTTTGAATGTTTGAATGTGTTTGACTTTCATTTGATTCAAAAAGCTTAGTTTAAATGTTTTTAATTTCATTTTATTCAAAAAGCTTTGTTTGAATGTATTTGACTCTCATTTCATTGAAAAGATTTGTTTTAATGTGTTAAATTAAACTTTCATTTCATTTAAAAAGCTTTGTTTGAATATGTTTGAATGTTTGACTTTCATTTTATTCAAAAAGCATTTCATTTCATTCAAAAAGCTGATTGAATTCGTTTGACTTTTATTCGATTAAAAAATTTGAATTGACAAAAGCTCTTTGAATTTTCTTTGATTTCAAAAAAATGTGTTTGACTTTCATTTGATTCAATTAGCTTCGTTGAATGCATTTGACTTTCATTGATTCAAAACGTTTTGTTTGAATGTGTTTGATGATTCTTAAAGCTTTGTTTGAATGTGATTCATTTGAAAAAGCTTTGTTTGAATTTGAATGTGTTTGACTTTCTTGATTCAAAAAGCTTAGTTTAAATGTGTTTTAATTTCATTTATTCAAAAAGCTTTGTTTGAATGTATTTGACTCTCATTTCATTGTAAAAGATTTTTTTAATGTGTTAAATTAAACTTTCATTTCATTTAAAAAGCTTTGTTGAATATGTTTGAATGTGTTTGACTTTCATTTTATTCAAAAAGCTTAGTTTAAATGTTTTTTAATTTCATTTCATTCAAAAAGCTTTGTTTGAATGTATTGACTCTCATTTGATTGAAAAAGCTTTATTTTAATATTTAACTTTCTTTCATTTGAAAAACTTTGTTTTACACTTGACTTTTATTCGATTCAAAAAGCTTTGTTTGAATGTGTTTGACTTTCATTTGATTCAAAACGCTTTGTTTGAGTGCGTTTGACTTTAATTTGATTCAATGAGCTTCGTTGAAAGCATTTGACTTTCATTCTATTCAAAAAGCTTTGTTTGATATGTTTGACTTTCATTTGATTTAAAAAGCATTGTATGAATGTGGTTGACTTTCATTTGATTCAAAATATTTGTTTGAATGTGTTTTACTTTAATTTGATTCAATTGGCTTCATTTAGTGCATTTGACTTTCATTCAACTCAAAAAGCTTTGTTTGAATGTGTTTGACTTTCATTTGATTCAAAAAGACTTGTCTGAATTTTTTGAGTTTCATTTAATACAATTAGCTTCGTTGAATTCGTTTGACTTTTATTCGATTAAAAAAGCTTTGTTTGAATGTGTTTGACTTTTATTTGATTCAAAAAGCATTGTTTGAATGTCTTTGAATTTTCTTTGATTTCAAAAGCTTTGTTTAAATGTGTTTGACTTTCATTTTGATTCAATTAGCTTCGTTGAATGCATTTGACTTTCATTGGATTCAAAACGTTTTGTTTGAATGTGTTTGACTTTCATATGATTCTTAAAGCTTTGTTTGAATGTTTGATTCATTTGATTCAAAAAGCTTTGTTTGAATATGTTTGAATGTGTTTGACTTTCATTTGATTCAAAAAGCTTAGTTTAAATGTGTTTTAATTTCATTTTATTAAAAAGCTTTGTTTGAATGTATTTGACTCTCATTTCATTGAAAAAGATTTGTTTTAATGTGTTAAATTAAACTTTCATTTCATTTAAAAAGCTTTGTTTGAATATGTTTGAATGTGTTTGACTTTCATTTTATTCAAAAAGCTTAGTTTAAATGTTTTTTAATTTCATTTCATTTCAAAAAGCTTTGTTTGAATGTATTTGACTCTCATTTGATTGAAAAAGCTTTATTTTAATATTTTTAACTTTCTTTCATTTGAAAAACTTTGTTTGAATACACTTGACTTTTATTCGATTCAAAAAGCTTTGTTTGAATGTGTTTGACTTTCATTTGATTCAAAACGCTTTGTTTGAGTGGTTTGACTTTTTTGATTCAATGAGCTTCGTTGAAAGCATTTGACTTTCATTCGATTCAAAAAGCTTTGTTTGATATGTTTGACTTTCATTTGATTTAAAAAGCATTGTATGAATGTGGTTGACTTTCATTTGATTCAAAATATTTGTTTGAATGTGTTTTACTTTAATTTGATTCAATTGGCTTCATTTAGTGCATTTGACTTTCATTCAACTCAAAAAGCTTTGTTTGAATGTGTTTGACTTTCATTTGATTCAAAAAGACTTGTCTGAATGTTTTTTGAGTTTCATTTAATACAATTAGCTTCGTTGAATTCGTTTGACTTTTATTCGATTAAAAAAGCTTTGTTTGAATGTGTTTGACTTTTATTTGATTCAAAAAGCATTGTTTGAATGTCTTTGAATTTTTTTGATTTCAAAAGCTTTGTTTAAATGTGTTTGACTTTCATTGATTCAATTAGCTTCGTTAAATGCGTTTGACTTTCATTGGATTCAAAACGTTTTGTTTGAATGTGTTTGACTTTCATATGATTCTTAAAGCTTTGTTTGAATGTGTTGATTCATTTGATTCAAAAAGCTTTGTTTGAATATGTTTGAATGTGTTTGACTTTCATTTGATTCAAAAAGCTTAGTTTAAATGTGTTTTAATTTCATTTTATTCAAAAAGCTTTGTTTGAATGTATTTGACTCTCATTTCATTGTAAAAGATTTGTTTTAATGTGTTAAATTAAACTTTCATTTCATTTAAAAAGCTTTGTGTTTGAATGTGTTTGACTTTCATTTTATTCAAAAAGCTTAGTTTAAATGTTTTTTAATTTCATTTCATTCAAAAAGCTTTGTTTGAATGTATTTGACTCTCTTTTGATTGAAAAAGCTTTATTTTAATATGTTTAACTTTCTTTCATTTGAAAAACTTTGTTTGAATACACTTGACTTTTATTCGATTCAAAAAGCTTTGTTTGAATGTGTTTGACTTTCATTTGATTCAAAACGCTTTGTTTGAGTGCGTTTGACTTTAATTTGATTCAATGAGCTTCGTTGAAAGCATTTGACTTTCATTCTATTCAAAAAGCTTTGTTTGATATGTTTGACTTTCATTTGATTTAAAAAGCATTGTATGAATGTGGTTGACTTTCATTTGATTCAAAATATTTGTTTGAATGTGTTTTACTTTAATTTGATTCAATTGGCTTCATTTAGTGCATTTGACTTTCATTCAACTCAAAAAGCTTTGTTGAATGTGTTTGACTTTCATTTGATTCAAAAAGACTTGTCTGAATGTTTTGAGTTTCATTTAACAATTAGCTTCGTTGAATTCGTTTGACTTTTATTCGATTAAAAAAGCTTTGTTTGAATGTGTTTGACTTTTATTTGATTCAAAAAGCATTGTTTGAATGTCTTTGAATTTTCTTTGATTTCAAAAGCTTGTTTAAATGTGTTTGACTTTCATTTGATTCAATTAGCTTCGTTGAATGCATTTGACTTTCATTGGATTCAAAACGTTTTGTTTGAATGTGACTTTCATATGATTCTTAAAGCTTTGTTTGAATGTGTTTGATTCATTTGATTCAAAAAGCTTTGTTTGAATATGTTTGAATGTGTTTGACTTTCATTTGATTCAAAAAGCTTAGTTTAAATGTGTTTTAATTTCATTTTATTTAAAAAGCTTTGTTTTGAATGTATTTGACTCTCATTTCATTGAAAAAGATTTGTTTTAATGTGTTAAATTAAACTTTCATTTCATTTAAAAAGCTTTTGTTGAATATGTTTGAATTTGACTTTCATTTTATTCAAAAAGCTTAGTTTAAATGTTTTTTAATTTCATTTCATTCAAAAAGCTTTGTTTGAATGTATTGACTCTCATTTGATTGAAAAAGCTTTATTTTAATATTTTAACTTTATTTCATTTGAAAAACTTTGTTTGAATACACTTGACTTTTATTCGATTCAAAAAGCTTTGTTTGAATGTGACTTTCATTTGATTCAAAACGCTTTGTTTGAGTGCGTTTGACTTTAATTTGATTCAATGAGCTTCGTTGAAAGCATTTGACTTTCATTCTATTCAAAAAGCTTTGTTTGATATGTTTGACTTTCATTTGATTTAAAAAGCATTGTATGAATGTGGTTGACTTTCATTTGATTCAAAATATTTGTTTGAATGTGTTTTACTTTAATTTGATTCAATTGGCTTCATTTAGTGCATTTTGACTTTCATTCAACTCAAAAAGCTTTGTTTGAATGTGTTTGACTTTCATTTGATTTAAAAAGACTTGTCTGAATGTTTTGAGTTTCATTTAATACAATTAGCTTCGTTGAATTCGTTTGACTTTTATTCGATTAAAAAGCTTTGTTTGATGTGTTTGACTTTTATTTGATTCAAAAAGCATTGTTTGAATGTCTTTGAATTTTCTTTGATTTCAAAAGCTTTGTTTAAATGTGTTTGACTTTCATTTGATTCAATTAGCTTCGTTGAATGCATTTGACTTTCATTGGATTCAAAACGTTTTGTTTGAATGTGTTTGACTTTCATATGATTCTTAAAGCTTTGTTTGAATGTGTTTGATTCATTTGAAAAAAGCTTTGTTTGAATATGTTTGAATGTGTTTGACTTTCATTTGATTCAAAAAGCTTAGTTTAAATGTGTTTTAATTTCATTTTATTCAAAAAGCTTTGTTTGAATGTATTTGACTCTCATTTCATTGAAAAAGATTTGTTTTAATGTGTTAAATTAAACTTTCATTTCATTTAAAAAGCTTTGTTTGAATATGTTTGAATGTGTTTGACTTTCATTTTATTAAAAGCTTAGTTTAAATGTTTTTTAATTTCATTTCATTCAAAAAGCTTTGTTTGAATGTCTTTGATTGAAAAAGCTTTATTTTAATTTTTTAACTTTCTTTCATTTGAAAAACTTTGTTTGAATACACTTGACTTTTATTCGATTCAAAAAGCTTTGTTTGAATGTGTTTGACTTTCATTTGATTCAAAACGCTTTGTTTGAGTGCGTTTGACTTTAATTTGATTCAATGAGCTTCGTTGAAAGCATTTGACTTTCATTCTATTCAAAAAGCTTTGTTTGATATGTTTGACTTTCATTTGATTTAAAAAGCATTGTATGAATGTGGTTGACTTTCATTTGATTCAAAATATTTGTTTGAATGTGTTTTACTTTAATTTGATTCAATTGGCTTCATTTAGTGCATTTGACTTTCATTCAACTCAAAAAGCTTTGTTTGAATGTGTTTGACTTTCATTTGATTCAAAAAGACTTGTCTGAATGTTTTTTGAGTTTCATTTAAAACAATTAGCTTCGTTGAATTCGTTTGACTTTTATTCGATTAAAAAATCTTTGTTTGAATGTGTTTGACTTTTATTTGATTCAAAAAGCATTGTTTGAATGTCTTTGAATTTTCTTTGATTTCAAAAGCTTTGTTTAAATGTGTTTGACTTTCATTTGATTCAATTAGCTTCGTTGAATGCGTTTGACTTTCATTGGATTCAAAACGTTTTGTTTGAATGTGTTGACTTTCATATGATTCTTAAAGCTTTGTTTGAATGTGTTTGATTCATTTGATTCAAAAAGCTTTGTTTGAATATGTTTGAATGTGTTTGACTTTCATTTGATTCAAAAAGCTTAGTTTAAATGTGTTTTAATTTCATTTTATTCAAAAAGCTTTTTTGAATGTATTTGACTCTCATTTCATTGAAAAGATTTGTTTTAATGTGTTAAATTAAACTTTCATTTCATTTAAAAAGCTTTGTTTGAATATGTTTGAATGTGTTTGACTTTCATTTTATTCAAAAAGCTTAGTTTAAATGTTTTTTAATTTCATTTCATTCAAAAAGCTTTGTTTGAATGTATTTGACTCTCTTTGATTGAAAAAGCTTTATTTTAATATGTTTAACTTTCTTTCATTTGAAAAACTTTGTTTGAATACACTTGACTTTTATTCGATTCAAAAAGCTTTGTTTGAATGTGTTTGACTTTCATTTGATTCAAAACGCTTTGTTTGAGTGCGTTTGACTTTAATTTGATTCAATGAGCTTCGTTGAAAGCATTTGACTTTCATTCTATTCAAAAAGCTTTGTTTGATATGTTTGACTTTCATTTGATTTAAAAAGCATTGTATGAATGTGGTTGACTTTCATTTGATTCAAAATATTTGTTTGAATGTGTTTTACTTTAATTTGATTCAATTGGCTTCATTTAGTGCATTTGACTTTCATTCAACTCAAAAATCTTTGTTTGAATGTGTTTGACTTTCATTTGATTCAAAAAGACTTGTCTGAATGTTTTTGAGTTTCATTTAATACAATTAGCTTCGTTGAATTCGTTTGACTTTTATTCGATTAAAAAGCTTTGTTTGAATGTGTTTGACTTTTATTTGATTCAAAAAGCATTGTTTGAATGTCTTTGAATTTTCTTTGATTTCAAAAGCTTTGTTTAAATGTGTTTGACTTTCATTTGATTCAATTAGCTTCGTTAAATGCGTTTGACTTTCATTGGATTCAAAACGTTTTGTTTGAATGTGTTTGACTTTCATATGATTCTTAAAGCTTTGTTTGAATGTGTTGATTCATTTGATTCAAAAAGCTTTGTTTGAATATGTTTGAATGTGTTTGACTTTCATTTGATTCAAAAAGCTTAGTTTAAATGTGTTTTAATTTCATTTATTTAAAAAGCTTTGTTTTAATGTATTTGACTCTCATTTCATTGTAAAAGATTTGTTTTAATGTGTTAAATTAAACTTTCATTTCATTTAAAAAGCTTTGGTTGAATATGTTTGAATGTGTTTGACTTTCATTTTATTCAAAAAAGCTTAGTTTAAATGTTTTTTAATTTCATTTCATTCAAAAAGCTTTGTTTGAATGTATTGACTCTCATTTGATTGAAAAAGCTTTATTTTAATATTTTTAACTTTATTTCATTTGAAAAACTTTGTTTGAATACACTTGACTTTTATTCGATTCAAAAAGCTTGTTTGAATGTGTTTTGACTTTCATTTGATTTAAAACGCTTTGTTTGAGTGCGTTTGACTTTAATTTGATTCAATGAGCTTCGTTGAAAGCATTTGACTTTCATTCGATTCAAAAAGCTTTGTTTGATATGTTTGACTTTCATTTGATTTAAAAGCATTGTATGAATGTGGTTGACTTTCATTTGATTCAAAATATTTGTTTGAATGTGTTTTACTTTAATTTGATTCAATTGGCTTCATTTAGTGCATTTGACTTTCATTCAACTCAAAAAGCTTTGTTTGAATGTGTTTGACTTTCATTTGATTTAAAAGACTTGTCTGAATGTTTTTGAGTTTCATTTAACAATTAGCTTCGTTGAATTCGTTTGACTTTTATTCGATTAAAAAAGCTTTGTTTGAATGTGTTTGACTTTTATTTGATTAAAAAAGCATTGTTTGAATGTCTTTGAATTTTCTTTGATTTCAAAAGCTTTGTTTAAATGTGTTTGTTTCATTTGATTCAATTAGCTTCGTTGAATGCATTTGACTTTCATTGGATTCAAACGTTTTGTTTGAATGTTGACTTTCATATGATTCTTAAAGCTTTGTTTGAATGTGTTTTGATTCATTTGATTCCAAAAGCTTTGTTTGAATATGTTTGAATGTGTTTGACTTTCAATTGATTCAAAAAGCTTAGTTTAAATGTGTTTTAATTTCATTTTATTCAAAAAGCTTTGTTTGAATGTATTTGACTCTCATTTCATTGAAAAAGATTTGTTTTAATGTGTTAAATTAAACTTTCATTTCATTTAAAAAGCTTTGTTTGAATATGTTTGAATGTGTTTGACTTTCATTTTATTAAAAGCTTAGTTTAAATGTTTTTTAATTTCATTTCATTCAAAAAGCTTTGTTTGAATGTATTTGACTCTCTTTTGATTGAAAAAGCTTTATTTTTATTTTTAACTTTCTTTCATTGAAAAACTTTGTTTGAATACACTTGACTTTTATTCGATTCAAAAAGCTTTGTTTGAATGTGTTTGACTTTCATTTGATTCAAAACGCTTTGTTTGAGTGCGTTTGACTTTAATTTGATTCAATGAGCTTCGTTGAAAGCATTTGACTTTCATTCTATTCAAAAAG